>NC_064818.1:72197173-72237182 GCF_023721935.1 Panthera uncia | reverse complement strand
TAATAATATATATAGTATACTATATATACTATATATACTATATAATATATATAATATTTATATTTTTAAATATTTTATATAATACTAAATATATGGTAGCCACATATATGTTATATGCTATATTTACATGTATAACATTGTATGTTATTATATAAAATACATATTTATGTATAAGTATATATAAAATCAGAGAGAATATATATTACCTATATAACACTGTATGTTCCAATTAGCGATCGCACTTTTCAAAGAATCAACTGGTTTGAGTTATTTAGTAAACTTTATGGTAGGAGCAGAGTATAAAACATATTTTAAACATAATTTTACAAAGGCACTAAATGAGTACAATAAACTGATTCATGTTTTCATTGCTTACTGTTGTATCTCACAGTGACCTTACACAGTCACACACCAAATGCTACAAGAGTAGGTCATCCCTCTGAACCTTGCTGTTCTTGTAGGATGTCTTTGCTTTATAAATTTGAACATTAATGGTCCCTAAAGGATGATAGATGTAAGTGGTTAACTATGTCAAGTGTTGTTAGTCGGCCAAGGAAGATGACTGAAGATTGACTCAGGCAATATGTAGGTGTAGAGTGGCCAAAGACAAAAATCTGATTGGAGCATGTTCAAGAGAAAATGGGAGAAAGAGAGAGCAAGTATGGACGAGTCTTTCAGGAAATGTTTCTTTGAAAACAGAGAAGCGGTGTGGTAGCTGGAGGGGATATAGGGTCAAATGAGTTGTTGTTTTAATATGAGCAGTATTAGAGACTATGTCTGTGGATGAGATTTGAGTCAGCAGAGAAGAAAACAATTGAGAATGCAAGAGGGAGAAGGGATATGGCAGATGCAATATTCATGTGTTCATGAGAACATATGAGAAGATGAGGCCCATTACCTGTGCTGAGGAACTGTCTTCAGATGAAAACACAGATAGGCAATCACTGTAACAGGAGAGGAGAAGGAAGGATAGTATTGGGGCACCTTCACGGACTGTATTTCCATTAATGCACCCAAAATTTGCATTAGCTTTTCCAGAAGCTACACCACAATATCAATTTCAGTGGCATTTGGGTTCAACCATGGCCCTACATCTTTTCCCTGTATGCTGTTGTGAGGTTGTCCAGTTCACTTGCAGGTGATTTGGAAGACCACGTTCATTAGAGACTTCACTTCAGGTTAATACATTTGTATATGTTTTACATATGTTAATACATTTTAACAGGCAGCCCTAATGTACAACCATAAGCTGATAGAAAAGGAGATCCGACGCTATCTTATAACATCATGGAGGGGCCTCTCAAATCCATGGGTTCTGGCAGTTCCCCCACTTTTCTTGCAATGTATTATCCCTTCTAGCAAATGTAGCATTTCAGGCCACGTACTCAGGTGATATGTAAGATGGGTAACTCCATTTCCCTGTCATTCAACTTCATCTCTATCTGGGTTCTCCCATTTCCGTTCCTGTCAAAATTCACCCAGAAAACATCCTAACTGGAGATATTCAGTCATTTCAGGTTTTACACTCAGTAAGATAAGAATTTCTGTCTCTCTATCCTTCTCCCCAGGACAGATCTGAAATTCTAAGGGCTAAACTGAAGCGGAGGCCCCAGGGGAGAAGCCAGGATGAGTCCATGGCTGTCGTGTCTATTCCCACTGGCCTGTCATGTGTCCCCCCCATCATGGTGGGGCCCTGGTCCTTGATCCTTGTACTCCATATCTTCCAGATCTCTTGAGTTGGGCAATCATTTAGATCTACCAGTGTTTTCTTAGTCATTTTCACACCTTTGTCGAGAAGATAAAATTCTCAGAGTTTATCTGGTGCTTCTGATGACAGGGAGCTCATGGAAAGCTTTCCTCCAAGCTTCTCTGTCTAGGGCGTCTCTGCCCTGCTAATCTGCTGCCACTGATGTTCCTTCAAGTCAGCATGGTGCAAGGCACTGGGGTTGGGGGGGGGGTGGCTCTCGGACCTTCCTCACTTTCAAGGACCCTCCTAGGAAACCAGATTCAACTGATGACTGCCTTTGGTGCTCAAATTGGGCTGGAGGCTCTATCAACAATTTGCTCAGTTCCCATTGCCAACAAGGGAGAAAGGAAAAGGTCTTGGAGACTTTTAAAAATGTGCAGCAAACTTGATCTTCTCCCCCAGTCTTTTTTTCCTTCCCCCTGACCAGTGACATCTTTGTCAGTTCAGGCTCTTTCTTCAACTGGATTCCTCCAAAATTCTTCATTTACTGTGTAAGCTTTGCTTTTTATACCTCTTCCCCTACTGGCTACTATGAAATGGGAAAAGTGAAAATGGTGGCTGCAGCAATAGTAAAGTCTGGCTCTGCCTAATGCTGCCTGAAACTGGGAGAAAGGTCACAAGGGGGACTGGGTACTATTGGGAATGAAAAACACACCAGTTATTATCAACATATTATCAACCTTACAGCCACATGAGCTTGTGAGAGTGTGTTTTTCCGAGAAGGCACTGGGCTTTTCATTCCACAGTAAAGTTTAAATTCAATCTGTCAATACAACGTAATCTATCTGTCCCACAATGGTCAACCAGGTTTGGTCCATCACATATATTTATCCACCTAGCTATCAAGTTCTTTATCCGTTGCCCTTACAAAGTTGATTGTATTCAACATAGAATTCTCTTGCTTTTAAATCTGTTCAATTCTCAATCATTTTAAGCAACTGCGGATGCCAGAAGAATGTGGGGATGCTACGAGGTGTATGTTTAATAGATACATGCCTAAAAATTACGATAAAATCTTATATTTGTAAAATTTTTCACAGTTTAACAAACTGCTTTTCCATACATTGTTGTGTTTTGTTCTCCAGCAAATGTCCAATAAAACATAATGGGTAGGTTGAGGTGGTGTGTGAGTTTTGTTCTCCTGAATGAATGAAAATCCAGTGTTTTTCTTCTCTTTTCTTTTCTTTTCTCTTCTTTTCTTTTCTTTTCCTTTTTTTTTTTTTTTTTGATGTTTATTTTTAGAGAGAGAGAGAAGCAGAGAGAGCGAATCCCAAGCAGGCTCCGTGCTCCCATGGGCCTCAATCCCACAAACCGTGAGATCATGACCTGAGCCAAAATCAAGAGTCAGACGCTTAACCGACTGAGCCAGCCAGGCGCCCTACGTACCCAGGATTTTTCCACAAGAGACTACGTATTGGCATTCTGTCTTCTGATTACGAAAGTGGAAGAATGGGGTGATGTAAAAAGTGTTTTTTTTTTTTTTTCTCAATGTGTTCAGTAATACATTTCAATCCCTCTGCAGTTTATGGATGCCGAACACCACAGCCCAGGCCTGCTGCTTCACAGAAGATGCTATGAGTTGCAAAATCGATCAATTGCCTTGTGCTTTTCACTAAAGCAGCGCTAGGCTCTGAGATCTGTCAAGGGTATTTTGATAATGCTTAAAGCCAATTGAAGAACAAGCATTGGTCAAAGGGTATGAAGGATCTTGTTTCCAAGTTTCCTGCCTCATCCCCGTGTGAGCAATGCCTGAAGACGAGAATCCACCACACCGACGTCCTTCATTCTTTGCGATGGGATAGGAAACAACAATCGTTGTATTTGTGTTGACTATAGGGCTACCTCTTTGAAATCGAATGAGATTGTGATGTTATACCAGCTTCGGCATAAGGTTAGCAGTCAGCATATGTTAGCTATTGTTTTTATCAAAAGAGATAACATGCTTAAAATTAGAGCAGTCCGTGGGAGTCAGAAAACACCGATTAGTCGCGCAATGTTTGTAGCTAGGTGTACCAAAGGATGTCACACTGGTGTTTTTAAATTCGTAACATTTCGATGTGAAAATCTAGTGTATTAAAATATTATCTGGTATCTGATCTGTCACACTCGAGTTTCTAATTCATCCACTTATAGCGATGGAAGCTTATATTATTTAGCGAGTCCCTATTTTTCTGCGACTCGGAAATCAAATTAATTCTTAGGAAGATGTTAAAATGATTGTTTAAAACGTCATCCTTAAATTCCAAATGAAGGTTTGAAACATTACTGGGAGAATAGAAACTTTCATTTCTAATTTTGTTTGGGAACAGTGTCTGATAATGTTGGGTTTGGCTTAAGACAAGAGTAACTCAGGGTCTCCATTCACTGGTTCCTGCCTGCTGGGCTAGAAGGGCACCTGCCACGGCCCCAGATCCTTAGTTACTTGGTGAAGAGCAGCCCAGGACAAGTGTGCCGTCCAGTCTTACCTTCAGAATGAGGAAAGCAGTTGCAAAGAGAAGTGGGGTTGATCACCAACCTCCCAGCAGCAAACATCTTATGAGTACTTCCTACGCACCAGGCCCTCCCCGAGCTGTGTCCAACCCTTCATTTAACCCTCCCAACAGCCAATTTAGGGTTGCAGACAAGCAAATCTAAATTTAGAGAGTTTACACGATTTGCCCAAAGTCACACTGGTAGTGAGTAGTCAAGGGACAAAACCTATCCTGGGACAGCCACTCAAGGGAAGCTGAGGGAGTGTCTGTATCCTGGGAACTTTGGAGAAAATCTTGTCTTTGAAAACATTGCCGGCCCTTGACTCCTGGTGTGTCTAATGCACCAGACTTCGTTTGTAATAAAGCCAGTTTGCACCTTCATATGATGCACTTCATACTTGGATGGGAGTAATTTTTTTTTTAATGTCATCATTTTTTTTAAGACCTCGGTTTACAAGAGCACGGTTATAGACACAGATTACACAGTGTAAACACCTTATCCTCCTGCGTAAGCCTGATAAACAACTACAGTAAAACAAAATGGCTCATTGGGGTGAGTCTACTGGGAAGACATTCTAGCTAATCTGAGATCCAAGTTTGGAGGTAGAAGAAATGTACAAGTTGCTATTTTACTGAGGACGAATTTAAGTTGCTCAAGGTCGTACAAGCCATTAGTGGTTTGAACCAGATGACTTCTTCAGTTCGATGTTCCTTTCGTTATACCACTTAACTTCCTGGAACCAGGTATTTCTTCTCAGTCTACATTTCAAGCTAAGTCCTATGCTTAATTCTGCATCATCAGTGATGATTCCAATAGCTACAAAATGATTATGATATAGTCTCAGTAACAGTCCTGCTCTATATTATAACCTATAAATGTTCTGAAGGTGACCTAATCCAGACTGGATAAAAGATAAGCACCCAGTTCTAAGTCAAACCTATGAGATATTCAGATGGACTAAAACATTGTTCTGGATGGTGGAAAACTGCTTAGCAGAAACGGTATAAAATCTGACCCTGGAACAAGAGAGTTGGATTCATCCCTCAAATTGTTCCACCTAGTCAGCCTTTCTGTTACACACACACGCACACACACACACACACACATGCACATCAAATACTTTTAAAGCCCTTTGCTTTGGCTAGCATACATTAAATAAGTATACAGGGAGAGACTACTAGATCCTTTGTATGGGAAAAAAACACAACCACTAAATGTTTTTGCCAGCTGCCCACCAGTTTAATGTCCTCCAAATGAACGTATATATCAGTTCCAGAAATATTATAATTCTAATTCCTTATTATTTGTTAAGAAATTCTCCATCTTGGATTTTAACTGAACATGAAAAAATGTTAGCGTGTTGACAAAGTACAAAGATACTAAGTTTACGTAACTATGATAAATCTTACTTCCAATAATATTCAGAGTTATCCAGTGTGTGTTAACCTCTACATAAATCCATATAAGTTGCAATGTTCTAGGAGATTTCAGAAAGGCTCATGATGACACAATTGAAACTTGAAGATAAATATCTAAGTTTCACAAAACTTCTTCCCAGAACCGTAATCTTTGCTCTTCAGTAATTTTATATATATGTAAATTTATTTTATTTTGTATGTAAATATGTAGAGAGAAATAAATCATATACAAATTAGTATGCTATATATATATATATATGCTGCATGACATAACTTAAAAGAATATGTTATAAATTGCACATAGTATGTATTATATATATTAATAGCATATATAGTATAATGAGAAAGTAAATAGTATATATAAATTAATGAGTTAATAGATATTATATAGCATAGCACACATATATGTATCATTCATAATATATATTATATGTTAAATTTATTATGTAACATATAATATATAATACATAATATTATATATAGTATATATTTATATATACAATAATATACATTATATAATATAAATGTATATAACAGTTATAATACATAACATATAATATAAATATATATAACATATATTATACATAATATAAAATATATAACATGTGTGTTTTTTATATATATATATATATATATATATATATATAGTAATATACTTATTAAGGGCTTTGAGAACTCTGATGATGGAAAGAAGCTTAGTGGCACAGAAAGATTATGACTTGTCAGGATTACAACTCCTTAGTTGTAGATACAGGATTAGAACACAGATCTGATGCTCAGACCCCTAGATTTTCCACACTACTATTCACAAACTCATAATAATTTCAATGTCAGCTGTCAGAAAGAGGCACAATTATGAAAAAAAGTTCCCTGCACGTGTATACAGGAGACCTACAGGGATATCTCTGCTGCATTGTTTATGATAGTAAAAAATTGGAAACAATTGAAACATTGTTCAGAAAGAAAAGAGCAAATGAGACTTATTCATCTTGCCCAACACCATATAACAGTTAAAGTACATGAATTCACACTCCGTGCATTAACATGGGTAAATTTTTAAAAAATTTTTTAATGTTTATTTATTTTTGAGACAGAGAGAGAGCATGAGCAGAGGAAGAGAGAGTGAGAGAGGGAGACACAGAATCCAAAGCAGGCTCCAGGCTCTGAGCTGTCAGCACAGAGCCCGAAGCGGGACTCGAACTCACAGAGCGTGAGAGCATGACCTGAGCTGAAGTCGGACGCCCAACTGACTGAGCCACCCAGCTGCCCCAACATGGGTAAAATTTGTTGAGGGAACAAAAATCACACAACATTAATAGTATGATAGCATGAGGAGGAAATTAAAAGACATCCACACAAAACTTTCTGACGTGTAAATATCTATTCTGGTCCATAAATTCTTGTCCTCCTCAGTCTGCATGTCTTTGTAGCTTGAAAAAGTTGTAAAGAATATCAATAGAACTTATGTTTATTACTACAAGTGAAAAGTTTAAGTCTTTCCAAAACCACTTATATGTAATTTCTTACAAATCCTGGGCTGTTAGTGTCAATTTCCTCATGTAGAGTCTGTTAATAAAAGTTGTATTTACTTCCTTTCTGTGATGATCATTTTCATTTGGGAGAGAGACTCTCCAGACATTTTGAAGATTTTTTTTTCTCTTGAATTAGAGGATCCTTTATGAATAAGTTACATAGAAAGGGAATCTGCTTTAGTGTGTTGACTGAATTCAATTAGAAAATTAAAATGCAATTTGCTTCTTTGTGTTGTGGACGTACTACTTAGAATTATTAAATATTATAGAATGCTTTAGTGATTCCTATTATAGACTCTTATTTTACAGATGAAGAAACAGAGGTCCAAGGAAGGAAAATTACTTCCCTAAAGATATGTAGCTAGTAATCGGCAGACTGGGGATTAAGACCCAAGTTGCTGACTAGAGCTCTTTATGTTATACACTCCACTGCTTCTCGTGCACTATATGCTGAATCCATATACTGCCCAATCCCAGAAGACAAATCCACCAATCCAGCGATGAAAACAATCATCAACACCTCCCAATAGTAGTTTATTGTGATTATGATTGTAAATCAACTTGCCAAATACTCTTTTATTTTTTGACTGATTATGTGAAAATTAATCTATGTATATATCTTCAACGTGATTCTGGAATTTTGCCATATGTATATATGTACAAGTTATCTATATATTTGAAGTGCACGTGCATGCGTGGGTTGTGTGTGTGTGTGTGTGTGTGTGTGTGTGTGTGTGTTTATCCGAAGTCTGAAGATTGTAATGATACTTTGGAAAAGCTTCTTGCTGCCCTTATGTCTCTGAACCTCCAACTGAAAAATAATTAACATCTGTTACATTATGTATATGGGAATGACCTAGTGGGTTATTTAAACACTAAGAGCATTGTAATTGTCCTACAATAGATTTGCAAGTTGCAAGTTTAGAGATGCTGCTGCCCAAAGGGAAGAGTCTTTCACAGTGCTTGGAACAAGTCTCCCTATGGGGCGTTACTTAAAGGTGCAGCACTTAGTAAATATTTTAAACTGGAATCTTCCACTATTGGAGAATAAATATTGACTTTACTTTCTGGTCAAATTTTTCCTAATCATTGCAACTGGCTTTGTAACAGTTTAAAATGAGAAATTTCAGCATTTTACTCCTTTAAGCTGTGTTATTTTCCCAAGCCCTGGTGTTTGGTTTCCCAATACTAAATATTTCTGCACATATCATTAGTCATAGGATAATAAAAACAAGTGACTCTGTTCAACTCTGGTATGCTGTCTTTATGTATGTAATCCTTCTTCCTTTTTTAAAAAAAATTAATATTTTTATTTAGTTTTGAGAGAGAGAGTGAGCACAAGTGGGGGAGGGGCAGAGAGAGAGGGGGAGACACAGAATCTGAAGCAGGCTCCAGGCTCCGAGCTGTCAGCACAGAGCCTGATGCAGGGCTCTAACCCATGAACCATGCAATCGTGACCTGAGCAAAAGTCCGACGCTCAACGACTGAGCCACCTAGGCACCGCTCCTTCTTCCCTTCTTAAATTACCTTCCATGTATATCTTAAAATTAGTAAGAGATGTTTAAAACTGTCAGACAATAAACATTTTGCAGAACCACTTGGATCCCGGATCTTATATAATTGCCGTTATTTTTCACTGTGAGCCAACCACACATTCGATCCAACGGACAAGTTTTTACTCTTAGTAAACAATTGAGAAATGTCTTACAGGCAATCACTTCACTTTTACAATGTAATTCTGGCTTCTTTTTAGCTCATTTTTGTTGCTGTTGTTTATTTGCTTTCCCTGGGGCAAAAATATGCTACTTTCTTATTCTGGCTTACGATCATTAGGTCGTAACTTCTGATCTTGCCAGATAGTAAATCTAAACAATTTTGGCCCTAGCTAGGTTTGGGGAAAACTCAAAAGAAATTTCGGTGCCACAGGAAGAGACGTTAGTAATTCCAGTTGTTTCGCTCTTGCCTTTAGAGTATTCCTTGAATTGTGTTGGAGTCTGTGGTTGTGTCGTTGTGAACTATGGCTGCTAACTCCTACCCTGGAGATGGCTGTATTTCAGAGATGAGTGAATTGATACTTGTAAACAAGTTGATAATCGTTAATAAAGCTTACCAAACAATTTAAGCTCTTTAGAAACACACATCCACTATTATAATTAATTGCCTATTGTTTATTTAATTACAGCCTTTAATAGAGGCATGAAGGCGTCTAAAAATGCAACTTACACAAAATCGGAACTTACATTTGTTTTCACGATGTGTATTTTGTTTCCGTGAGTTTCAGGTGTCAAATGATTTCTCCCTGGAGATCCTGGTTGAAATTCCACCATTGACTATTCAGTGCACTCTTTAAAAATCATTAAGAATATTTTTCTTTAACGTTGACAATGGCCCACTCTGGGATCCAGCTGCTATATTCACAGTATGATGGTGATTTTGTTTTATTTTCCACACATGGCCTTTTCATACACTGTGTCTCAGAGATGGAAAATTCTCTTTAAAAAAAAGAAACCCCACTTTTATAGCATGCTTTCTTTAGAATGCCCTAAAACCAGGTCTTTTCTTTCTAGATGGTGTCCAGCTCAGGATTATTCAAGATTCATCTATAGTTTATTCCCCTGAAGATTTTGGTGGCAAATCCATCCAGTGTCTCTTTTTGGAGTGCCTACTTCATGCAGAACTCACACCAGTCACTGTGTGTAAGCAGAACTAAAAAACTGGGAGTTTCCAATAGATGAGAGGAAATCTATAGACACTAGCAAGTGCCAGTGGGTCCCTGAAAGAATGTGCTAGAATCTGGGTAGTCTTTGAGATTTGTGGGGTCGTCCTTTAGAATTAGGACAATATCTTCTTTCTTCAAGATTAAAATAATGTATAAGGTCATCCCCTCCCTAACTAAAGTTTTTCATTGGCTGCTCTGGTGGTACAAATATATTAGGCCTTCACACGCCTCCATTCAAAAAACGTTTAATGAAAAGACCTTGTTTGTTAGTTTTAAGTGCTGCAGCTAGTATCCTGTAAATATGCGGCACTGAGGAATATGGACAACATCATGTCCTCAAATGGAAAAGTTGTAAACCTTGCCTAAAAATAATAAACACAATACCTTACTTTTACAGCCATTTTATTTTATTTTATTTTTATGTGTATTCACTTTGAGAGAGAGAGAGCCAGCATGTGTGAGTGAGCAGGGGAGGGGCAGAGAGAGGGGGAGAGAGAATTGCAAGCAGGCTCCTTGCTGTCCGTGCCAGGGGCTTGATCTCACAAACCACCAGATCATGACCTGAGCCAAAATCAAGAGTCAGAAGCTTAACCGACTGAGCCAACCAGGCGCCCCGTTTTACAGCCATTTTAAGTCGGAAAAGTATATGCACATCTATCATATTGTTTGGGTCTCAAAATTAGTCCTATAAAGGGAGAAAAGGCAGTAAGTCATTCAACAGGGCAAGTACATACTGAATGTCAGCCACTGTGGAGGGATGATCCATGACACACAAGGCAGTTCAAAGAATTTAGACTTTCCTTGGGAAGGTAAAACAGGAACAGAAAGAAATACCATAAAGGTAGTATATGCAGGTCTCTTGTCATTGAGAAATTGAGGGGCAAAGGAGACTCGGTGCCACACTATGCTAGGAAACGTACATTATCTCAGAATACTCCTCCAAACTATTTTATTCACAATCAAATCAAATCAAAACCTATCTACAATCCAACAGCCACTTTATCTACAAGTTACGGACAACGAGTCGGAGGCTCCCAGAATCTCAGTTCCTTGCCTCAGGAGGCTAAGTGCCCATCACGAGCACTATACTGAATTTCTGGCAGAGGCAGAGCGTCAAGGAAGGCTCCCGGCTCGTCAGCCATCATCCATACTTTCCCCACCAGATCAGGCTAGTCCAGAAAAAGCTCAGCATTAACAGATCCCCATTTTCTTCTCTTAAAAAACCCCCTTCCATTCCAGCAGCACTGGTGTCCATTCGGTTTTGCCCTAAGACGCAGGTAAGGCCATAGTCTGTAGCCCTTGGTGAAGGAGAATCCTCTCTGGGTTTGGCTTCCGAAGTAGGATAGTCTAGCAGACTGTGCCCACGAGGTGTCCTTTTGACGTTGAACCCACACAGTGGCCAGCGGTCTTAGACACGGTCTTCTCACCCTTGAAGAAACTGGGGCTCAGGGCGGGGAAATGACTTGTCCAAGGTCACACAGGCTGATGGTAGCAGACATGGGTGTAAAACCAGGTCTTTTGACTGCAGCCCAGTGTCTCTCGCGATCTTTATTAAATTCCTGTGCCGGTTTTGGAATCTTTTATCGGCTGCCCTCTCTTCTTCCACTGAGGTGGAGGGTGGGGGATGTGTTTCCAGTGAATTTGAGAAGAGTGGATAAGGGGTTGGGGAAAAGTGTGTTTTCGGTCAAGGAAGAGGGCCCATGCATCCCACCACCATTTATCTAAGGTCGGCTTGGTGCCGAGCGCCAGGCATCAGGCTACCCCCAAGACGGTTCCCAAAGATTAAAACTGGGTCTCTTCCTAGATCGGGCTTGCCCGGGCCTTGGTTGCCACCTTTCAGGAACGTTCCCTGGCTTCCCCAGCCGCCCCGTGCAGGTGCCCGCGTCCCCAGAGCCCAACGCCATGCCAGGCCGCAGCAGCGGGCGCGAAACCCAGAAGGAGCACTCAGCACTGGGAGAGGAGCTCGCGCCGCGCGCCCCCGGTCGCCACGGCAACCAGGGAGGCGCTGACCCTTGACCCCGCGGCCCCGCCCGGCCCCGCCCCGTCGCGTTCCCGAGATCAACATGGAGAAGGCCAACCCGGAAGTGCCGCCGCCACCGCCGCCGCCGCCACCGCCGCCGTCGCCGCCCGCGGGGTGTTAGCAGCAGCCGGCCCGGCGAGGCCGAGCCCCGTGCCCGCCGCCCTGCAGCCCTCGGCCCGCCGGCGCCGGGGCGGCCGCGTGCCCCGTCCCCCGTCCCGCTCCACAGCCAGGCGACCCGCCCCCGCCCCCGCCCGAGAGGAGGAGCCGAGGCGAGGGGGAGGAGGAGGGAGGAGGAGGAGGAGGAGGAGGGAGAGGGAGAGGTTTGCGAGAGGGAGCCAGGCCGCGCGAGCCGCCGGCGGTTCGTATTACCGGGGTCGGAAGGAGGAGCCGGGCCGGGCCCGCCGGCCTGCGCGGGCGGGCGGGGGGTGCGGAGGAGGCGGGGGCGGCCCGGCCGCGAGCAGGCACGCGGGGGGGGGGGGGGGCCGGGGGCTGCGAGTTGGGGCGGGCGAGCTCTAGTCGGCCGGGCCGGGGGCGCCCTCCCACCCCCGCAGCCCTCCGCGGGGCCCCGGCGGCCAGGCCTCACCTGCCCGCAGGCCCGGGAGCCGCCCGCCCCCGCCTCCGCCGCCGCCCAGGGCCCGTCCCCGCGGCCGGCGGCGCGTGAAGGTGCGGGGTCCTCGCGGAGGCCTGGGCGGCGCGGCCTGGGGATGGTGGGCCCCTGCGCTTCTGCGGCGGCGAGGGCACCCCCAGAGCAGCCGTGCCCCGGGGCTGCCCCAGCAAGGCGCTTGACAGCGAGCCCTGGCGAAGTTGGGCAGCTGTGAGGCTGCCCGTCGCCGTTAAGTGCCCTTAGGATGCAGCGATTAAGGAATTAGGCTCTCCCTCCGGGAGGGGCACCGCCTGCGCTTGAGAACCCGGTGCAGAGAAAAAGGACAGAATGATGCTGTCCGAGCAAGCCCAAAAGTGGTTTCCTACCCACGTGCAGGTCACAGTGCTCCAAGCCAAAGATCTGAAGCCCAAAGGCAAAAGTGGCACCAATGACACATACACTATAATTCAGCTGGGCAAGGAAAAGTACTCCACCTCTGTAGCCGAGAAAACCCTTGAGCCAGTCTGGAAGGAAGAGGCCTCTTTTGAGCTACCTGGGTTGCTAATGCAGGGGAATCCAGAGAAATACATTCTTTTCCTCATAGTTATGCACAGGTCCCTGGTGGGTCTGGATAAATTTTTAGGGCAGGTGGCAATCAATCTCAATGACATCTTTGAGGACAAACAAAGAAGGAAAACAGAGTAAGTTATATAATTTATTTTGAATTTGGGGGGAGATGATATCTTATTTATGGATTTTCTGTTCTTGGAAATTATTTGTGTAACTGGGGCGTTGGTTTTTGGACTGAAATATGACCTAGTTTTGGGCACCACATTTGCACACATCTGAAGTCGAAGTAGCCCTTGTGAAGAAATATTTTTTAAATGGAGTCGTTAAGGATCCATTACTCTCATTTTGCGTTTAAGGGAAACATCTTAAATAATTGAATATTTTGCATTGAATTGTAAGTAAATTGACATTGTTTCACTACTCCTAGGAGGACTGGATCCCAGTGTTGACCAACTAAAACTTCATGTATGTGTAAATTGTTATAATCATTAAACATTACAATTTTCCAGGAATTGGAACATCAGAAAATTAAGTCTTCCAATATCAGGTCACATATTGAACTCTGTCAGAAGATAAATTACCAAATTTAGAGATCAGTATTTCATTGCAGCTTTATAAACTTGGCCTTTATTTTAGCTCAACCATCTTTCAGGGTCAGTACAGCTTGATGGAGTCTAAAGCCGTTACAAGAAAAAAAAATGAAAACTATGTACAAATATTCTCAACCTTCAATAGACACTAACATTTTTCTTTGAATTTACAACGTATTGGAGGGAGTGTATTACTTCGGAATTAGTTCTGTAAAGTCGGCATGTTTAGACTACGTGGAATGTTCTCAGATTGGAGACAAGGGTTCAGTTCTGATGAAGTGATTTGATGACCTTTTCAATACAAACATGACCTTTTACCTGTGACTTTCAAGCTTAGAGTAGATACGTTCTCATTTAAAAAAAAGATAATATAATTTAACACTGGATGTTATGTCTCAAGTCGAAAAATAGTAAATTTCCAGAGATAGGTGTACTCACCCTTTCTTAAGCCTATAATTATTCTGGTCTGAGAGACCCTTAAGATTAATGGAATTAATGAGAGAAAAATATAGGTTGACTTTATAACAGGACTTCAAGTTTCCGAAGCAGCTTTGGTGTTTCAGTCATAACTGAAATTTATTTGCCCTTTTAAAAACTTTTTATAAAGCATAACTTTCTTGAGGTTCATGTTAATTTCTTATATTTTTAGAACAACCGTGTCTTACTATTTTCTGTACATATCTTCCTGCAGGCTTCTCCTGGTTGCAATTTTTATTTTTATTAAAAAATGTCTTTTAAATCGGAACTGTATGTAAGATTTAATATACGCAGGGTAAAAGGGTAGAGGGATAAGTACTGGGAGTGCATGAGGGAAAATGGTAAACATTTAAGCTCACCGAAAGATAACAGTATTTTAAGAAAAAGAGAAAGGGCTTAAAAACTGTAAAGTTGAATATATATCAGTGATGTTGATATAACTGTTTGATACCTACAAAGTGGTATTCATTTTCCCCTGAGGAGTTCTTCATCAAATGTAAACTGAAAAAAAAGTGGATAATTAGCAAATAATTTGTTTCAAATCACCAACTCTGGATGACACTCACTCTATAATATTTAAAGTGCTTTGAATGTAAACTTTTAAGTATATTATAACTTGAAATACTATGCTGCACTTTCGGCACTTTTTAGGTTATCGAATGATGTATTTCAGGCCTTCTCTCCAATATGAGTTTTCTGAGCGAAAGTAGGCCCAACTGTGAATTCGGAAACTCAGAGGATGAACTAAGCTTTTAAAGTTCCTTCTTGTTGTACTCTTTATCTTTGTCAGCATCCGAATGACAATAAATTTGATCATAAGCAACACTCTCTTATCGTAGTCTCCCTACGGGAATTCTCTATTGGCCACTACATAAAACTGATAAGAACTTTTAGGGGGAAACCGCTTTTAAATGTTATCAACAGGGCTTGTGATGTTTATTGCATGTGAAGCGATTTTCATATGTTATTAAATCCCATTTTCTTTGTGGATAAATGAGGACCACGTATTTGATGAGATATCTTTATTGGTAATATTTCTGGGTTTTTAATATACTTAATAGCTTCCTTTTGCAGCACAGCTGTGCACGTGGCACAGTGAGCGATGAACTTGAGCCACCGGTGTATTGCAAGAAAGATATTTAATATTCTGCAGAGGGCTGAGCCTTGTCAGCCTATCCCCAAGTGCTTTTTAGAAAACCGGTATGAGTGATGAAGGCCACCAGCTGATTTAGAAGTCCCATGAAGCTGCTGGGTGTGACACTTTTTACTCTTGACGCTGAAGACTAAGTATTTACAGCTTGCCTTCCAATTGTGTCATGATAGGGAGAGAAGTATGAAGGCTAAAACTCTTATTTTACTTATTTTTATGATTTGAAATTAAATGCCTTTTTTTTTTTTTTTCCTTTTCTTTTCTTCTCTTCTCCTGTAAGGAGAGGGAAAGGGCCTGAGCCAGAACACTTTGAGTGGGGCACGGAAAGAGAACTTCTGTATCTCCCACTTTTATGAGTGTCTGGGTTGGTTCTGGCACAAGATTTAAGGAAATAATACAATGTTTAATAATAGAATGGTAAAATCGTTCATGCTGTTATGTAATATCTATTGATTTTTTTTTTTTTTTTTTTTTTTTTTACAGCAGAAGTGGGTGATGTTGATTTTTTTTTTTTTTTTTTTTTTTTTTTTAAATGCTCATGAAAAGTAATAACAATCAGAGTCCCTCGAGTTAGGTATGACTCAAACACATGCAGATTTTAGGACTTTTGTGTGAGTCTGCAGTGCACCTGTGTCCTGGCCTCTGGCACCCTTCCTGCCAATCTTGTCCCGTTTCTGACCACACAGCACCGATTGCTTGGGAATAGTTCCCACATGTGTGGTGGCTTTTGAACATGGGCCTGTGCCCGCTAAAAATTGAACAGAGGCCAGACGCAGTTGAAACCCGGTACTCCAGAGGTGAAAAAAATCAGCATTAATCCACTAAGCCCCAAATGATGTGTCTTCATTTTATCTTTCTGAAGCCTGGGAAAATAAGTAGTATCTCTGGAATGATTCTTGAAGGTCTCATTAAGACTTCCCCATTATATCACTTTCAAAACAAAGCAGCCGAAGTTATTTGTCATGCCTAAATTTTAAGTTTATATATTCGTTAAAAGTGCTTTGCAGTTTTCTCCTTGGGGCGGGGTGGGGGGAGGATGGAAAATATACTGTATTTACAGTTTGTATTCAGATACCGACTTGCTTGATCCTTCAAAGCTTACCTAAGTCTTTAGTGTTCCCTACCATAAAATAAAACAATGCAACACACACACGGAATTATAGCTTGGTTGTGTTAAAAATAGAGTTTTAGAAAAAGCATTCAGTAAACATTTATTGAGTGCAAGGCAAACTCTTCAAGTAGCTTACCCTTTAGCAGTAGAAAACCTGTGCTGCCTTCCTCTTTGGCTGTCACTGTCTCTTGATTAAATAGAGTGTTCTATAACATGTGACCAGCCCTGCCTTTAATGTTACTAACATATGTGGTTCATCACATAGGAAAGAGCAACTGTTTTCATGCACATGTTGTTCATCCACTTGGATGTTTTCCTTATTGAACTTTAATCTAACATTGGGAAGTTACTTACCGTTTGTGCCTCAATTTCCTCATCTGTGAAAAGTGGATGTTAAATTAGATGATGGGTTTGGCCTTATCTCTGAAATTCAGTGAGTTCCGATTACTTTTACCCTCTTCCATTTATTGGGTTATTGGTTTACTGGTTTATTTTTTTTCTCAGATTTGCTTTGATTTGTTATATACATGAAAGTCCTACATGCTTAGGTTTTTTGTTTTGTTTCTGGTATGTTTCTTGCAAAGTGTGTTTCGCTTATTTTGTGTATATCCCAAGATGGTACAGAATATTTCCCTCCATTGGAAGCATTTCTCCCCTATTTAAAATGGCTTTATTATCCCAAACTGGGAATTAATAACCGGGTATAGAACCTTGTTTCATTACCAAGCTCTTCAAGTGCTAAGTTCTGTATTGTTCAGGGTTTTCTATTCCACAGAGTTATTGCTGTCATTTCTTATTTCTAGTCCCTGTGTCTTCAGATTTCACCATTGGCCTCAAGGGCTTTTCTCAGTTTAGGGTCTCTGATTAAGGCTTTCTACTATAAAATATTTTATTTTAATAAATTGCTTGCTTTGATGCAACTAAATCTTAATTGATTGAAATGCCTCAAATTAATGACGAAAATATTTCTCTTGTGTGCCGCTTGCTAAGATGTGGCTGGTATATATGCTATGTGCTAATTTCCTCTCCTGCCTGGAAAGACCCGTGAACCAGTCTTCACTTGGTGTGTGGTAAACATAAGCTGCTTCTTGGGTATCTTCTTAGTAACAAGGAGAGAAAGTACTAATGTAAACTTCGATCAGAGTTCCTTTGTAGCTAAGAAAATCTGTTACACTTTATTAGAGCTGTATTTAAGTACTAACCTGTGTGCGGTTTATGCTTTGTTGTTAAGTAATGGGAAAACACTGTAGAAACTTTCTTCTAGGCTCGATTTTGCAAATTTTTTTCTTTTTCTTTTGGCTGTTTTCCCTATAGAATGACCACTTGTCACACTGACAACTGAAGACTTTCTCATGGATAAAAGTACTGTGAACAAAACCAAAATAAACTTTGCCTCTTATCCAGTAGCCCCCTCTTATCCACGGGGCATCTGTTCCAAGACCCCAGTGGTTGCCTAAAAGTGTGGCTAGTACCCCACCCTAGATACACTATGTTTGTCCCTATATATGCGTGCCTGTCATAAAGTTTAACTTATAAATTAGGCACAGTAAGAAATTCATAATACAACAGAACAGTCATAACATATGCTGTAATAAGAGTAACGCGAATGGGGTCTCTCTCTTCACATCTCTTACTGTCCTGTAATCATCCTTCTTGTGATCATGTGAGATGATAAAATGCCTCCGGATTGAGACGAAGTGGGGTGAGTGATGTAGGCTTCGTGACCTAGCATGAGGCTACCGCCGACCTTCTGAGGAAGTACCAGAAGGATCATCTTCTTCCAGAACGCGGTTGACCACTGGTGACAAGCCGTGGAAAGTGAAACCGCGGATAAGGGGGACTCCTGTAACGTCATTTGACAGTGGGCAGTGCAATTCGGCGAACTGACTAAAAGCAGAAGATTTGGCCCCAATTAAGAGAATTTTTATTTGCTATTGTTACGGTGGCAATAGCAAATGAAGCAAGTCCATTCTAACAAGAAGCATTTAGGCTTTCTCTTTTCTTCACAACCCTTACAAGAGTTATTACTAATTGTCACTTCCTACGTTTTACACATTTTTCAGATTTTATTCAGGAGAAGGCTTTGACCCACTTCATGTGAATCTAAATTCACATCACATGTAATTTTCATGATTAGCAAACTCCAGTGCAGTGGTCTCCAGTATCAACAACATTCTTTTAGTAGTTTTTAGAGAAGAAATATTTGGGGGTTGGGGCTAAATGTGTATTTGTTAAAAAAATGGGATCCTTTATCATTTTACAGTGCTCAAAAGTAGTTTGTATTGATGAATTCTTTCAGTAGTCTTTACCTCAGTGTCTTTTAACCTTAAACGGTGTTCTTGGGCCACTAGCAACATTTACGTCAGATGGACACATAATCACTGTCATGCTTAGAGTGCCTTGATTTGTAAGAATAGCTTAGCCTGAAAAGCTATTTGTACATAACAAGCACATATCCTCTCTTTGTTACATGTTACAACCCAGTTTTTTTTTTTTTTCCTTCTCTTTAAGGTGGTTTAGATTAGAATCCAAACAAGGAAAAAGAGCCAAAAACAGGGGTGAGATAAAGGTCAATATTCAATTCATGAGGAACAATATGACAGCAAGTATGTTTGACTTATCAATGAAGGACAAAACAAGGTCTCCTTTTGCAAAATTAAAAGATAAGATGAAAGGTAGAAAAAACGATGGGACATTTTCTGATACGTCTTCTGCCATCATTCCAAGTTCTCACATGCCCGATGCCAGTACTGAATTTTCAAGTGGTGAAATGCAGATGAAATCCAAACCAAAAAAGCCTTTCCTTTTGGGTCCTCAGCGACTCTCTTCAGCACATTCGATGTCTGATCTGACTGGGACCCACATATCTTCTGAGAAGCTGAAGTCTGGCACCGCTGGTCAGACACATCTTCTTGGACGCCAGGTAGATTCCTTCGGAGCGGTTCCGGAAAGTGGTAAGTGACACTTTCTAATCGTAGCCTCACTGATCTGAACTACCCTTTTAATTTTCAGAGTTTCACTTAGAAAATTAGAAAATTAAAAATTGCAACTTCTTGATAGTTTTCAAGTTTAGTTATCAAATCTTTGTTGAGTGCTGACTATCCTCAAAATTGATGTTTATTAAAGGCAGAACTTGTCTGCATTCAGCATTGTGGTTATGTTAAGTGATAACAAAAATAAGTCCCAGTTGCTTTTCATAGCCTGGATTCTCTCTCTCTCTCTCTCTCTCTCTTTTTTTTTTTTCTTAATTGCTGTTTCTTCAGTCTCGGAAGCCTGAGACGTAAATGGATATTCCATTTAATCAGAAAGTTCCTAGAAGAAAAACCTTGCGTGTGCAGGAGTAGGAAAGTATATTTAATGCTAATGATGAAAAACGTCTTTGAGAATTTATAGCACCATCATGCCCACCAGAACCTCTGGTTTTGACATTATAGTGTGTTTATATGATTGTTTCTTTCTGAGCTGAGTAAATTACTGACTGTCTAGCAATATGCTAATTATTAATAGCCTGCCTACTTCAGACTGCTATACTTTAGCATTTTAAGATTGTTTTCCTTGATTATTTTAAAGGTTAATATCTTTAAATAGCTAATTGCTCTCATTCTAAAAGCAGCAGTGTGCACACAGAATCTGTCAAGTTGCATGATGCGATGTGTCACTGATTATGTACTGACTACAAAATTGTTTGCAGGAAGTCTCAAATCTCCACACAGAAGAACATTAAGCTTTGATACTTCTAAAATGAACCAACCTGACAGCAGTGTGGATGAAGGTGACTCGTCTTTCGGAAGACAAAATGACCCATTTACAAATGTGACTGCTTCATTACCCCAAAAATTTGCAACACTGCCAAGGAAGAAAAATCCATTTGAAGACAGCAGTGAATCCTGGGACAGCAGCATGAATTTATTTTCAAAACCAGTTGAAGTAAGGAAAGAAAATAAAAGGGAGAAAAGGGAGAAAGTTAGCCTGTTTGAAAGAGTGACTGGAAAAAAAGATAGCAGAAGATCTGATAAACTTAACAATGGGGGATCTGATAGCCCTTGTGACTTGAAATCACCCAATGCATTTAGTGAAAATCGTCAGGACTATTTCGATTATGAGTCAACTAATCCGTTTACAACAAAATTCAGGGCTTCAAATATAATGCCATCTTCAAGGTAAGCCTAACATGGGGGAAGTTGGGCTATTTTGAAAAATAGCATCCTTAAAGTATCAAATATCCCTTTAAAAATACTTGAATGTTTTAAATTCCTTTTATTTGACTTGAACAAAATTCTTATCTTCTTTTTATAATTAATTATGGAGCCAGGAATCATTGCATACATCTTTGGAATTGAACTTTTTATCTTAGAAGGATAAAAGATTCTTAATCCCTACCCTAGTCTGTTTCTACTTATGTGAGCCAGAAACTCAACTGAAACTTGTGAAGAGAGCAGTGTAGCTTTTGATGAGACATGGTGAGAGTGAATCACCAGTGGGTGTTCATTTAAGCCAGAAATTTAGGTGATATGTTGTGTTTCTAGATATTATTTTCCAGGGATTAGTTCATGGGCTCTCTGGAGAGGATTAGTGGACCATAGCAACCCGTGGGCTATTCTCTAAGAATAGCTGGCTCATGTTAGGTCTTACTGGTTTTCATAGTAGGTGTCACCTGCCTTTAGCAAGTGGCTCTTTAGAAGTAGCTTTTCTTTGTGAATGTTTACTGGAACTTTGTGACCCTTGTGGGTACTGTAAATATATCAAAGTGTATCTATATGATGATTTGTAGTCATGGGAATGATCACTCTCATGGTAACGATAAAGGTTAGGTTTTCAAAATCTGAGTTCTCAGTTACGCATATAACGGTACTTTTCTTATTCCTTAGTACAAGTTGGAACTGCGAATATACCTTTAAATGAGATTATGGCTTTTGCAGAAGTACACCGTGGAACAGCTGATTAAAGAAACCTTAAGCAAAGGCTAAGATGAATGTATTGGAATCCTAAGCAATTATAGAATAGTATCGTAGAGTGTCTGCCGTGGGAAATAGAAGTTTTTCCTCAAGGCAGTAATGTCTAGAATGCAGACCGGAGCGGGAACCCTGGCTCGCTACCTCTGTGACCTCTATAAACCTCATCATCTCCATCTTTGAAACAAGGAAAAGAATACCTACCTGGTAGGACTGGGTGATGATAAGTTACAAATCAAGTACATGGTATAAAGCCAGGGCCCAGCTAGGGAACCCGTGAACGGTAGCTGTTATTATGTTTTATATACTGTCATATCATACTTTATTCAAAAGCAGTGCTTTGTTTTGTCCCACTGTAAGCGAAAAATACAGTGCTAACAAGCACCCATTTAGACGGTACTCTCCACCTGTCTTCCGATCTCCTAATGACGCGTTCGAGTAGGCATTTAACATTTTCACGGGAAACGTGTTTCTTTCGTTTTCGTTTAGCAATAAATATTTGCCATGGCTTTAAAAGGTATTGTTCGGTTTTCTTTATAAACTACACTCCAAAGAAATAGATTTTTATCATGTGGTATTAATGTTTTATTGAGTCCGTAGTTTTGTTATGCCGCTCTCAAATATTTCATTTTGGGATTTTACATAGTATATTGCATATATTAAGTCCTAAATTACAGGGGTAAATAGGAATATATTTGCTTCTCCCCACTTTCACTGAACTTCTTTTTATGAAGAAGATAATTAAAAACAACTGTCTGAGATAACTTAGAGATTGGATAATTTATATAATTTTAGAGTCAAAGAAAAGCAAGAAAAATGGGAAATGATAGGAAAATAATGTTTTTAAATTATGGCAGCATATGGAAAAAGTAAGTGTCCTCAGCTCTTTAATTGCCCTTTACTTGGGCTGTTCACATGGACTGCCACAGATTTGAAAAGTGAGTGTGGCATTTTGCCCGATTCAGGCTTTGTTTGGGCGATTTCAGTACGAGCGCTATTTCTATCAGAATTAGAGTTGTTTCTTGATATATGCATAAAACGCTTGCAAGCATTTAAAAAAAAAACAAAAAAACAAGATTTAAAAATTTTATTTCTCTTCTCCTTATTCTTTGGGATGTCAGGTATGAGGATAACAACCATCCAGGTTCCTGGGAAGTTAACCTTTCATCTGTGTACAAACCATGTTTGTGGTAAATGTAACACATTTGGAATAAAAGGGTTGCGGGTTGCTCTAATTTATAGTGTAAAGAAGGAGGATCGACTATAAATAGATCTTGGAAAAGAAAGCAGTTCAAACTTCCAGAAAGCAGCTTTATCTTGAGTGGAATTTGGAGAATACGGTCAAGGTAGTTATGTCGTTACGTAACAGTATGTTCCTGTTTCTCGTCCCGACATCAGCCCTCAGTGATTGGAGACATTTTAGATTGCTCATATTAATATCTCCACCGAAGGCACTTTTGAAGCTATGGACTCCTATCACTAGGACGTGTGCTGCAGGTTATTTTTTTCCAGTTGTGCTAAATCGATCTGTTTAGAGTCTCCTGGACTCTTGGGACTAGTGTCCGCGAGAATGCTGAGCAAAGTTGAGGGTAAACTGGGTAGCTGTGGAACTGGATCGTGTTCTTTGTGATGTCTCTGGCTCACCTGTGATGGCAGGTGCAGGGAGGCCGTGGTATTGCCCTGCGTGTGCGTAGCGTAGGATTAAAACTGGAAGGGGCCAAGAAACACTTTCTTAGACATCACAGTTTTTCTTAGTAAAAGGTGAAATCCACCTGAAGAAAGCACCTTGTAAACCACAAACAAATATGGTATTTTGCTTCTGTCCTTGGAATAGGTCCTACAGTCTTGCATCAAACTGATAGGAGAAATGAATCAGGCTTTTTGTGGGATTACTCCAACAGAGAACGGGGGTTCACTTGTCCTCGCAGTCACTGACTTGCAGTCTCTTTCATCTCCCTGCCCCTCTTCTTGGAAGCCTGGCCTGCTCTTTCTAGGGAGGTGGAGAGGGTAATTGATCCGTGTGCTGCAGCATTTTCTTCCGTAAGTCTTCCTTTCTGCGGGCCTCCCATCGTTCGCTGATACAGGCTGGTCACTGTTTTCCCTCCCGCCGCCGTGGAGAACTTGAGGGCAGTGCCCCCATGGCATTCGTGTTTCTGCCCCGAGTCTCCAGCCTGATGCTTGGCAGGTAGCAGGTGTTAGAAAAAACATTTCTGAATGAATGAATACAAAGCTTGGCAGACCAGTTTCCTAAAATGTGCTTTTATTCCTTCAGTCTCCTCTTCCAGCCCAGGGTGGGCTGCAGAGATCAAGATCTTCTGGGATGTGGAAGACAGAGCCACAAAGGCAGATACGTGCATTTTTTGTGTACAACTAAGCATTATTCAGAATCTGAGTGTGTTTAAAGGACTCCTGAAATGTAATATTCATACCCTAAATAGCACATTTTCTGGAGTTTCTTAAGAACCCAGTGTTAGGCAAGTTACCAGCTGTAACGTAATAACCCCAGATCTCAGTGGCTTATCACCTATCACGGTACAAGCATACAGCTCCGTGTCGTTGCCTCCTGACTCACGATGCCGGGGACGAGGGAAGCCAGTGTTTTGCTCCCTGCAGCCGTTCAGCGCCACCCTAGTATTCTGGAACCAGGTCCTCCTTTCTTGTGCCACCATTTACCACCTTGTCTCCAAGGTCAGGAGGCAGGCAAAGCGAGCGGAGGCCCCCACGCAGCACGCTTTTATGTGCCTGGCCCAGCCGTGCTGTACGTCACTTCTGCAGATGTCCCCTTGGCCAGAGCGCAGTCACGTCCCAGCCTCAGTGCAGCCAGTGAAGAAATCGGGCTCAGCGATGGACCCGGAAGAAGCTGAATGGGGTGCGGTGAGTACACCGCATTGACTTTGTGGTCTGTGCCGCTTCTGAAAAGCCTGGATGCCGTTGAACACTCGGCATGCTGCAAAGCGCCTACTGCACGTGGACTGGGAGGTGCAGTTGGAATTCTTGCCATTTTCAGGAAGATGTTTCATCGCTTTACGATGGGTATCGAGTTATCTGTGATTTAAAATTGCTACACTTGCTTTTTGTAATTACAAATCACAGGTGCTTTGGCATCATCAGCATCAACTAATGTGTGGTTAACTCCACAATTCGTAAAGTCGTGCCTGTTTGCATCAGCAGTATATAATTTTCCGAAAACAAAAAACCCCTGCGTGTTTGTTGCACCATTTTTAAATAATCTGTTCACAGCCATTTCTTCTATAACACGGGGCCGGTCTTCCAGTGGAACGTGGAAGGGGTGGGTGTGTTCAGCACACGTGATGCCCTTTCTTTTCAGACGGACACAGACCCTTAGTTAGGTGGGGACATGTGACGAAGTTCTGGCTTAATGAAGAGTTAGCCGAAGAGATGTCGACCATCTTCAGGTCTGTTCGTGAAAACGTACCGGATAGTCGTCCACGTACTGTTGCCTCTCTTCCTCACTACCTTAGACCAGGGCGTTGGCAAACAAGCCTCGGGGGCCAAGTCTGGCTCGCTGCCTACTTTTGTAAGGAATGTTTCAGTGGAGCACAGCCTACCCGTTGGTTTATGGGTACTTTTGTGCTACAGTGGTAGAGTCAAGTAGTTGTAACAGAGGCTGTATGGCCAGGAAGGCCAAAGCCAAAGGTATTTATTATTTGGCAGTTTAGTGAACTAGTTGGCGGAGCCCCAGGCTAACTGAGTGGAGATCTTTGAGAAGGGCAGAGCCATAAGAGAGGGGCAGCCTGTGTCCCTGAACGCGTGTGGAAGGCCACCTAACGAAGCATAACTGGTTAAACCTTGTCTGAATGATCCATTCTCAGAATATTAAGTGAACTGCAGTGTTTGC
This sequence comes from Panthera uncia, assembly GCF_023721935.1. NCBI lineage: Eukaryota > Metazoa > Chordata > Mammalia > Carnivora > Felidae > Panthera > Panthera uncia. The sequence goes on along the minus strand of NC_064818.1, from coordinate 72,211,982 downwards.
ATTTACTTCTCACAACCCTTAGCACTATTATTAATCGTTAGGGCACAGGGGCCATGGTAACAGGTGTGCTTAAAAAGCCTAGTTGAAAAAGTTTAAGAACCGCTGATTTGTAACACCAGATCCAGACTTCCTAAGCTACCTAAGCTTCATAACAGCTATGCTGAATTCTTCTTTTGTGGGTGCCCCACAACACCTACATCGGTGCACATCCTTAGTGCTGATCATCAGGGGCTCCTGGGGACTTCTTTTCAACTTACAGTTTGTTGGGTCCTATCTCATATTGAGTTAGAATCTTTAGTGGAATGGGCCCTGAAATAAAAATCAACATCTTTAAGACTTAACCACTGATTCTCAGTCAGGTTTAACAATCACTAATCTAAATTATATCATGTATTTCCTAAGAGCTCAGTAAGTACTCATTGATGAATAGGAATTAGGAGTCCTGTTGGTGAACTCATAGTTGAATAGGTGACATCGTCATGTCAGTTTTGCTGACAGGGCCTTCGCTGAGGCGGAGGCCAAAGTAAGGAGATCAGCTTGACTGTAACAGGGATGTGGAGAGGACTATGAGATTTGGCCGAATAGCTAAGACACATCTAAATCATTGTAGGCATTGAAATGTCTGACGGTTTAATATTTATGGCCTCTGTGCATGATTTTTTCTCAGGGTTCAGGTAAAACCTAGGCATCAGTAGTGATGAACAACACTTACAAAACATGCGTGTGTTTATACGCTACCTATAATAACTTGAAGAGAAACTCTGAGATGGGTGTTCTTCTGAGCCTCCGTGAAAAAGTGTAGGATTGAAGAACTCTACCCAGTCAAGGGAATTCGTTAAGGAGAAAGTTCGTTGGGTATGTCTTATTCTGAAATTAAAAAAAAAATACACTGTCGATAATATAAGCGTACCCTGTATGGAGAGCTGATGTTTGATGTTAAGAGAGGAAGCTCGTCGGAGAGCAAGAACTTACGGGAGGTATTTTTACTGGAGAATTTCATTTTGGGAATATCCTTCCATTTGTGACTCCCACAAAGAACATGCTTTCCCTTCATTATTTTTCCGCCTTACTGTAGTTGTGAATACCATGTGGCAAAAAGTCTCAGTTGCTCTATGTTCACTTAATGGTATGTTTTATAATATCATTCCGGGTGTTACTGATTTTATTGGAGCATATATGCATGGATTTCCATTGACAGTCTTTGCTGTGGAAAACCCTGTGTGCCCCTTAGCTATTTTTTAGGACAGTGCAGAAATAGTGTCTGAGATCAAGAACTCCTATCTATCACTAGTATTTTGTAATTTTGCATGACAGAATGCCTTTTACTTTTGGGATCACATTGACCTACTTCCCTTTCTCCCTTCTTTCTTTCCTTAACTAGTCAATTCCTGTCTATGGTTGTATCATACCTTTCTTAGAAGGTATAAAAAATTGTTACCTAGAATGTATATTTAAATGTGTTTCTTATTTTCACAAATCACCAATCACCATAGGCTTATAAGCGTGTAATCATTATTATGGAGTTGCAGAACATGTTCATGAAAAAAAGACTGTTTACTATAGGCCTACATTTTGATTTTAAAAAGTTATAGCGAACAAATGCTCCTAAAGAAATAATCCCATTCATAGTTTTAAAATCTTCATTTTTATAACACTCCTTATGGACCTTTTCTCCCCCTCCCGTGTGAATTTACAACTCAGTCTTTGGCGTGGTAAACCTTAAAGTGCATGAGGTTTATTTTAATAGCAGAATTTACTTTTTGTTTGTCTAATATTAAAGATAATTTTGCCTATTATTCATGACAGGCTATACACCTTTTACATAGCTGAAAACTTGTAGCCTCATTTATGAGACGGAAAACAAAAACTTTTGAGGTGATTTTTAGAGCCATTAATCCATTAGTGTCCCGGGATTTGCAGAAATGTGTCCAATGAAACAGTGACTGGGAACACGGAATATGCAGTATGATGAGTTCCCTTAACACTAACTAGAACTTTCCTGCCGAACTCCCCAGATGCCACTTGAAACTTTTTTTACCCTTTGTCATCCTAATACTCATTATAATAGCTCTCATTAATTGGTACATTTCCCGATGGGTTAATTTGCAGATACCAACCATGCCGTCCTTTTGCTAACTCACTAATGCAAATTGATATTTATAGACTTCAAAATTGAAAACAAAAAAAGCTCCATAAGGAAAAAAGACGAAACTTTGTTAAGTTATTGTTGTTGTTGTTGTTATTTTGAGCTGAGAGATTAAGATACAGAGAGATTTTGTGAGAGAAGCAAACCAGCCAAAAAAATCCACAAAAACTACTGTAGGCTAATAAACTGATGTGAAAATTTCTCAATTTACAGCACTTGACAGGTGCTAAAAGAAAAGCATCTTTAATTTTAATGTGTTGTTAGGACCTCTTTAGAGAGACTGTACAAGTTATTAACAAGGTCCTCTGAGACAGGAGACGGGTAATTAACAAGACCTATGGAGATATAGTTTAGGTAATTAACGAGCTCTTAGGCACTGGACACAGGATAACACAGCGAGTCCAATAGTTAAAGAGAACAAGTTGTTATGATATGATCAAATACAAGCTATAGTATATAAGTCCCCTTGAGATTTCTGATAGGAAAGTATTAAGATTATATTCTAGTGACCCCAGTGCACCAAATTTTGTAAATCAATATGTAAATTTTAATTTTTAAGATAGAATTTGAGAGGATTATTTCTTTGTAAGACCAACAAGCAGGGAAGCTTGCTACATATAGATTAATAATCTTTGTTAATCGCCATTAATGAACCTGTGCATTATGAGAACAATACATTGGAAAGACACAAATGATATGATTCTAATTGTTTTAGACATTTGCTGTTCTGTTTAGTCTTTACCTGTCTCCTGTCGGCTAAAATTGTCTATTCCAAATTGACCTTGCTTTCCTCATTCCCTTTAAAGCTCTCAGGATCAAGGCCAGAAAGGCAACTGTTTTTCACCAGTGTAGCTTTTATATAATATTCACAGGTCCCTCCAGTCATGCTCTTACGGTACTTTCTAGAGATTCCCAATTTCAGACATTTGGTGTGTTTTTTTTCCTGCATAAATTTGAAATTGTTGGGGTATGCATCGATTTTTGGTTCAGAAGACTCCCACAATCAGCAGACCTTTATTATAAACATGTTATACTCTGAAGATTAAGAATAAAAAGAAAGCCCTTGCAGGTCTCCTGATTCTTTCCATTGCCTCCTCAGGGTGACTAATCCAGGCCTTCCAGATGATTTACTCTAAATTTCAGATCTGAGAATCAAATGGTATTTTCATTTGCGTTATTTCTGGATACTTACTATATACAGGAAACTCAGAGGTTATCAAGGTATAAATCCTGCTCTTAGAGTTCATAGAAGCAGGCATGTACGTATTAGGTCTCAATTCCATGCTAAGGACTGGACATTGTATAGGCACTGGGGAACCGTGAAAGATATTTAACTTAGGTTGTGATAGGATCAGAGTAATTATCTTAGCTAGCCCTGGAGCTTGGGGGACTCTGGTGGGGACATGAATGGGAAGGGGGAGAAAAGCTAGTTAGAAAGTTAGAACGATTGTGGGGGCGAGAGTTGGTGGAGATTACTTGGCAGTGAGGTTGGGAAAGAAAGGAACGTCTTGGAGATGTTACTTTTGTATGCAGAGGTCTGGATGGTGGGGGGTTGGTAAAGCAGAAGAAACAAGGATCATTCCAATGGTGTGTCTTTCATCAGTGTCTTAAATTTGTTGAAACACAAGTTACAATGGTTCACCTTACGAATTTTCAGGTTTGTGATGGTGGTAAAGCGATACGCATTCAGTAGAAACCATACTTCGGAATTTTGAGATTTGCTCTTTTCCTGGGCCTATGAAATGCTGTAGGATCCTCCCTCATGAGGCTGGACAGCGGCAGCCACCACAGCTTGCGGTCAGCCACTCGGTTACGAGGTCAGACAACTTAACAACCACTCTGTACCCATACAGCCATCCTGGTTTTCATTCTCAGTATAGTAGTCAATAAGTTACACGAGATATTCACCACTTTATGGTAAAATAGGCTTCATGTTAGATGATGTCGCCCAACTGTAGGCTCATGTAAGTGTTCTGAGCCCATTTAAGATAGGCTAGGCTAAGCAATGATGTTTGGTAGGTTTGGATTATTAAATGCGTTTTCAACTTATGGTATTTTCAATTTATGATGAGTTTATTGGGCCATGACACCATTGTAAGTCAAGGAAGATCTATAGTACAACAATGTCAGACCTATTTTTGAATCAAAGTTGGCATTTTAGTCTTAATGGAGAGGTTCAAGTTTTGGGTTTTTTTTTTTAATGAGTTGCTATTTTGTTTATTTTAGAGCTTTATTTTAGAAATTGAAATCACGTGTTCTGAGTTATTGAAGACAAGGAAATTAGTATCAGCACAGTAATAACAGTTCTTGAGATCTTGTGAATACTGAAACACACTTGGCTTCTTTGAACACAACAATGCAGATTTCTGTAATTGCTTATGTATTTAATGCATTTAAAGCGTGTTCACCTTAGCACTGTAATGACTGCATGTACTTCTCTCCAGCGGTTTTGAGTTTACCAAATCGTGTCCTTGTTGGAACCCTTTTGTTTGTTTCTTTCAAGAGAATAACTTCTGTTTCTTTCATACTTAGCCCTGACTTCTGCATACACTACTTGTCCAGGCCCCAGCTTCTATGTTTAGAACATTTTCTTTTGCGCCACTATGACTAATGACCTCACCCGTGGCTACTTCTTGCCATAACAGTAAAGCTCTGACTTTTGAAATACAGGTACTGTTTTTATATTTTAATATATGGTAGGAGTGTTAACCTGTGGCCAGGTTGTTTTAAATGGCTGCCGATGATAGAAAATAAAGCAACTACTCTGATTACGAAACAATTTCCTTTTTATACATTTAGCTAGTTTCTAAGAATATTAGGATCCAGATATTTGACATTTGTCTCCTTGAACTTATATTTTAAGAACAAATTATTGTTCTTGGATTTGATGTGTTAAATATAATACAATACTACTATATAACATAATACAAACATTAACAGGTGATATATAGATATTGTATGTTAAATATAATATGTCATACATCAGATAAAAATGTGTGTATTTTATGTATTTATTTTAATCTTAGAAACCTTTCTGACAAAAGTGCTAATACCACTTAAATAGCAATTACATGAGTCAACTTGGCCTGGAGTAAACGTAATTCACCAGTTTTTAAAAATTGTTTTAACAGACATGCATATGAGCTCTACTAGGGCTAAGGGTGGGTGGCTTGAAGATAGAAGTCAGAGTGGACTAAAGTCCTAGTAGCCACACAAACTAGGGACAGGGATATGTAAGCAGTGACCCATAATCCAGGCAGAATGAACTGTGTGTTGTTGCACACGGAGTTCACTATAGAAAAAAGGTAGACGAGCACTTGGCTAGAAATTGGGAAATGCTTCCTCAAGGAAGAGGCCTTTGAGCTTAACCTCGGCCATCAAAGATGATTTTGTAAGTTGGGGAATGAGTGGAGAGACAGTTATTTTAGTAACTAGCAAGAAAACTCATTGAAAAAAAATGCGAGACACATTTTGAAAGGATATTTTATAAATAGTGACTGTATACTGTTAACTTCATTAGCTCTTTACTAACTACTTGGTAATTCTGCCGTTTCTTTTTTTAGTTGGAGTCTTGGAGCTATACTCTATGTCTGTCATTCCCTGCCCGGTAGGTTCCTGAGGAAGTACGTTTGCTACTTCAGAGGACCAAGGAGCCAATTAGCCAGGGCCCTGCAGCAGCCCTGCGTTAAATAAAAGGACCTCTTTGTTGTGGATCCTGGAGGGGGAAAGGCGGTGGGGGGGGGGGGGGGGGGGGGGTGTTCAGGTTCATCACGTGTTTGATGCCTAGAGGTAAACAGTATATTTGTTTCATATAGATTTTTTTTTCCATTTTCAAAGAAATTAAGTGCCCCGCATTAATGAAAAATGGAAATCATACTGCACATAATTTAATATTTGTTTCGGAACGTATTATTTGATTACCTTCTTCCACTCAAAGATCTTGCCGGGTAACATGAAAATATAAATACGGTAATAGTAGAATATTCTGAAGAGAATTTAGGAGAGGTACTAAGAGTTCAAATTTAGGCCTCAGGTCTGGATTGAGACCTGTATGGTCTTATTTAAAGCCTTTCTAAGCCTCATGTTTTTCAGCTGTAAAATGGAATAACCAGCTTGGTAACCTTGGAGTCGTAGAAGAGATTGAATGATGTAGGTGCACGTGAAGTGCTTACGGTTGTTTGCCACAGGGTGACCCGGAAAGTGGGGGCATCTTCCACGGCATCCACAGAATATGTAATAATCGCTTTAAATAAGTTACATTATTTCCAAGTAATAATGTATTCTCAACTTAAACCTTAAAGTCGAATTTAGGGGCTCATGTTTCTCATTGATGGAGGATATACTTTTGGCAGAAAACAAGAAACTTGATAGTTTTTCTAGTTTCTTTCAAGATGTATGTTCCATAATAATCTTTGATAAACTAAATCACATTAAGTAAAATATTCTCTGTATTAAGTAGAAAATGTATTACTTTGCAAGGCAAAAGTATTATAATCAATATTGCTATGAGACCTTGCGTTCAGAAATTCTTGCATAGCTCTAATAAGGATAGGGTAAATATCTAAGCTTTGGCTTTACCTTAAATCATGGTGAATATTTTCTAAACTCGTGGCTGAGCTTGGATTAAATTGTTAAAGAAGGCAGTTCAGACTATCAAAATAAGAAGGATAAATGCTGGGGCGCCTAGGTGGCTCAGACGGTTGGGCGTCCGACTTCTTGGGCTCAGGTCATGATCTCACGGTCTGTGAGTTCGAGCCTCGTGTCAGGCTCAGTGCTGACAGCTTGGAGCCTGGAGCCTGCTTGGAATTCTGTGTCTCCCTCTTTCTCTGCCCCTCCCCCACTCACACTCCGTCTCTCTCTCTCTCTCCTTCAAAAATAAATAAACATTAAAAAAATTTTTTTTTAAAAAGAAAGATAAATGCTGCCTACAGAAAACTCCTCAGAACATTCCAGAGTGCCCTTTGGGAAAAGGGTCGCTGCCTTAGGAAATTCACACAGGCACTAGTGTATCCCTTCTAACCGGATTTGGAGGTGGGCTCTTTCATTCTTTGCTGGGGAAAGCGTCCTATATTCTATTTTTCACCAAGAAGATAAAATTGTGCTTGAGTGGTTTCTCCACTCAAGGTTCTTTAATATGCCTGAAGTAATATTAGTTGATGTGTTTAATGTTCTATCATTCTGGTTTTAAAAAATATTCCTCACATAAGAGAAAAAATACATATAACCAAAATTTAAGGTATTTTTCTATTGTCATCAGTTTATTTTATGCAATAATAGGGATGGGTAGGGTCTTATAATGCCATCTTTTTGTGCCTTTTATCTTTAGACTACAAGACAGTATGCATTAGGGTGATATCCTAAAAAAAGATGTTCGTTTTAGAACTAACCGGACGCTTCACCTACTGAGCCACCCAGGCGCCCCTATGACAATTCTGTCAATACTGTGAAACAAGGATGCATCGGGCAGTGTCTCTGTCTTTAGGATCATTGGCAGGTAGATACAAGATACGTAATTAATTGTGCTAATTGGGGGTACAGTTAGTAAGTGCTCAGAGAGCTAAAAATGACAGGAGATTAAATGGGTGAGGTCAGGCAGCCTAGGCATCATGGAAACGGTAGAATTGTCAGAGCCTCAAAGGATGGATCTCTGAAGAGAGAGGAAAGTGCTGTTTTGAATGGAGGTTAGAATGAGACCAGTAAATGAGTTAAAAGTTAGTGTTTTAAGTGGCTATCAGGGACCTAGCCTACCTGAAACTATTAAGGTTGGAGGTAGCCGTGGAGATGGGAGCTTGTTAATGGGAACGTAGAATGTCAGAATGAAGAATTTGCACCTAATGCTATAATAAGTGTAAAGATTTTTTTGGCATATGAGCGATGTGAAAGGAAAACAGTTGTGGGGACGACCAGAGAACAGCGACATGGCTACTGCATGTATGATATGGGCCGGAACAGGAAGAGACACTCGGGAAATCAGAGAATGATGCCAGTGAAGCCACATTTCTAAGTTCAGTTTTTAAATTCGAATAGAAACCGTTGGCAGTGAAAAGTAATTTTATTTATATCGCTCGTAGGAGCAAGAATATGAGGAAGTTACTGTGGCGTCAGAAGCTTGCAAATGGGACAAGGTACACCCTTTAAATCAGTGGATTCCCGTGTTTAAAATGTCCGTAGTGAGGTGCTGAGGTGGCTCAGTTCGTTGAGTGTCCTACTCTTAATTTCGGCTCAGGTCATGATCACAGTCGTGAGACCCAGCCCGCCTTGGGCTCCTCAGTGAGCACGAAGACTGCTTGGGATTCTCTCCCTCTCCCCCCTCTCTCTCTCTCTCTCTCTCTCTCTCAATCTCTCAATCTCTCACCCCCTCCCCTCTTTCCCTCTCCCTCTCCCTCTCCCCGTCTCTGCCTCTCTCCCCCGATTATGTGCCCACATTCTCTCTCTCTCAAAAAAAATAATAAAATGTTCTTAGTTTTTTTTACTATTAATAATGAAGAACCATTCAGAAAAAGCTGGCTGAGGGATACAGTGTAATGTATAATTTCCAATAAAAATAATTATATTTACCGACTTTTGGAGTGTCTAGGGAGTATATCTTTACACAAGACAGTATATTTTCCAGCAACATTTTATAATTTCGTAGCCCTGTGAAATGAGTTCTTGATCATCCGGAAAGTTCCAGGGCTGGCCTTCGCAGCTGAGGGTGTAGAGTGGCCAGAAATCTCCCAGTTGCCCCAGCAGCTCCGCTTCCAGGGAGTACGCACAGGAGTCTGGGCTGCAGATCACCTAATGGAAGGGCCCCGGTAAGTCTGGCTGCCTGGGGCGTCCCTCCTGGAAGGCTCAGCAAAGATGACTGGGGCCGGGGAGGCTGCTGCTTTCTGGCCAGGGGCCTAATTGCAGGGTGTTCTTGGACCTCTGAGGCCTCCCTGGTGACCAGAGGGCTCCATTGACTTCCTCTCCGCAACTCGACTTTGTCCCAGGTACAGAGCCAGCTTGGTACTCTTGGCCCAGAGTATTGTGTGCTCTCTGGCCTTCTTTGCCTAGGCCAGAGGGACCCAGGGCCAACTTGTCACCTCTTCCCCTCCCTCCAGGGAGGAGTTTCCTTTCCCCAGGTCCTCAGCCTCTCACAAGAAAAGGCTGATCAAGGGTGCTGGGTTGGCCTTGATCGTACAAGCCATAGGGCTTAGGTTTGGAAATTTGTGAATGGTTTGACCTACTGTATTTAAAATAATTATTTCATTTCTTCATCAGGAGAAAATGGCAAGTTAAATTGGATTGAATATGATATTCTTGATGAAATGTACCTTAATTTCATAGATCTCTTTAAGTCCTCAAATTTTAGGACATCTTCAACAACATATTCGTTACTGTTCATGATTGGAAAGCAGCTTGCTCTGAATTTGCTGTCCGTGATCTCCGGTGTCATTGACCACAGGTTTTAATTGTCTTGCCTGTGAGATCTCATGAAAGACATCCTGTGAGAATATTAATAAGTAAATTACAGTTAATCCCCGTAGACATTTACATATTAGGTTTTGTTTTGCCATTCAGGTATTCAGTGTGTGTGCCCAGTCCCAGGAGAGATAATGTAGTATTTTAATCTAAAATATCATTGATTTGGGGCGCCTGGGTGGCTCAGTCGGTCGGGCGTCCGACTTCGGCTCAGGTCGTGATCTCGCGGTCCGTGAGTTCGAGCCCCGCGTCGGGCTCTGTGCGGACGGCTCAGAGCCTGGAGCCTGTTTCGGATTCTGTGTCTCCCTCTCTCTCTGACCTTCCCCCATTCATGCTCTGTCTCTCTCTGTCTCAAAAATGAATAAACGTTAAAAAAAAAAAAATTTAAAATATCATAATTTGATTTGGAGCTAACTTTTTCTTTTCCTAAAAAGAAGGAAAAAAAATATTGCGTTCCACCTTGCCTCTGAAGCCCTCTCGAGATATGCTAAAGGTTGTGTTTACTAGTGGAATCTCTCTTTGGATACTTTATTCTTTAGGACTTTTATAAAGAGGATCATTAACATTTCTTTAAACTCCTTTAACATTGAACCTCTACGGAATCAGTGTTTTCAGGATTTGCCAGAAAAATCTCAAATTAATCTGTATTGTGGCCAAATACTCAAACTGGTAGACCTGATTGGTAAACTGGATAGATTCGCTAGTTGAACTGATTTTATTATAGGCCACCGATTTGAAACTTAGGTCAATTCATATTAGCAGTGTATAAGCCTCAGGATAATTCTTCCTATCTTAAAAAGAACTGAAAGACATTCCATTAATATGCCGTCAGGTCTAGGTATAATTAATTAATCTTTGTTACTCAGACAAATGATTTCCTCTGCTCTTTGGGGACTTGAAATCTTGTTGTTAAAATTTGTATTGGCCTACCATTGATTTCCTTGGTCAAGTATTAGCCCAGTTCTTAGACATTGTTATTAAGCACTGGCTGTTGTCAACATCTATTTGTTAAGCATCTGCCATGCTCTAGGCACTGGGTCAGATGCCAGGACTGAAAAGATTAACGGAGTGTCATTTCTTTCTTCAAGTAAGTTCTAGCAGAAGGGGCGGGGAATCCAGGAATTAAGATCGATTCCCAAAAGGCAAACTTAAAATACAAATTGTTTATCTTTTTAGAGCAGTTTTAGGTCACAGCAAAATTGAGCAGAAGGTACAGAGATTTCCCATATGTGTCCTACCCCCACGCATGTGTAGCCTCTGCCATTATCAACATCACCCACTAAGGTGGTACCGTTGTTAACATCGATGGGCTTACAATGACACATCGTAACTCTACAGAGTCCATAGTTTAGGGTTCACTTGTGGTGATGTACATTCTGTGGGTTTGGGCAAATATATGATGACACGTGTCCACCTTTATAGTATGATACAGAGTGTTTTCACAGCTCTGAAAGTCCCTGGGCTCTGCCTGTTGATCTCTTCCTCCCCCCAGACCCTGAAAACCACTGCTCTTTTTACCGCCTCTGTCGTTTTTTACCTTTTCCCGAATGTCTTATAGTTTAGCCTTTTCAGATTGGCTTCTTTCACTTAGTCATATGCACGTCATGTCTTTTTTTCATGGCTTGATAGGGCATTTCTTTTTTGGCACTGGATAGTATTCCACTGTCTGTGGTACCACAGTTTATCCATTCACCTACCGAAGAACGTTTTGCTTCCAAGCTTTGGCAGTTATGAATCAAGCTTCTGTGTGCGGGGTTTTGTGTGGACCTAATTTTTGACGCCTTTGGGTAAATGCCATGGAGTGCTCTTGCTGGGTCGTATTGTAAGAGTATGTTTAGTGTTGTAAGAAACCACCAACTGTCTTCCAAAGCGGCTGTACCATTTTGCATTCCCACCAGCAATAAACGAGAGTTCCTGGTGCTCCCCGTCTTCATGGGCCTTTGGTGTTGTCAGTATTCTAGACTTTGGCCGTTCTTACAGGTGTGGGATGGTGTCTCATTGTTCTAATTTGCATTTCCCTGATGACACAGGATGTAGAGCATCGTTTCATATGTTAATGTCCTCTGCATCCCTTCTTTGGTGAAGTTGTCTGTTGAGATGTGGGGCCCATTTTCCGATGGGTTTGTTTGTTTTCTTATTGTTGGGTTTGGAGAGTCCTTTGCATATTTTGGATAACAGTCCTTTATCAGATGTCTTTTGCCAACATCGTCTCCCAGCCTGTGGCTTGGCTTGTCATCCTCTTTAATGCCTTTCACGGAGCAGAAATTTTTAATGAAGTTCAGCTTATCTGTTCTTTCTTTCATGGATCATGCCTTCGGTGTTGTATCTGAAAAGTTATTACCATACCCAAGGTCATCTGGATTTCCTCCTGTGTTATCTTCTAGGAGTTTTATAGCTTTGTGTTTTACATTTAGGCCTGTGATCAATGTTGAGTTAATTTTTATGAAAGTTGTAAGATCCGTGTCTAGGTTGACATACCTTATATTTGAAACCAGCCCTCTGTGAGCTCACAGTTCAGAACACCTGTGCGGGAGAAGCGGGGTTCATGGCCCCAGAGGTCGGGCGGCGGAGCTTGGCTGCTTTTCTTTGAATCCTGACTCTTCGACTTAGTAACTCTGTTCCCTTGAGTCAACTTCTTAGCTTCTCTGTGCCGCTTTCCTCTTCTGTAAACGGAAACAACACAGCACCTCACGAGGATTAAGTGAGTCAACATGTCAAGGGCTCTGAAAGTTGCCCGGTACCACAGTTAAGGTCAATAAAATACCAGTTGTTGGGGCGCCTGGGGGGCTCGGTCGGTTAAGCGTCCGACTCTTGATTTCGGCTCAGGTCACGATCTCACAGGTCGTGAGTCGGACTCGGTGCTGACAGTGTGGAGCCTGCTTGGGATTCTCTCTTCTCTCCCTCTCTCTCTGCCCCTACCCCGTGCGTGCTTGCTCTCTCTCTCAAAACAAATAGACGTTAAAAAAAAATTTTTTTTAAGTATCCGTTGTCGTAAGGCTCACCTTATCCTTTGCCCTTGCTTCACTGTAAATGGGGCATTTTTTCTTTTCCTCTTTTCAGATTCATTAAAAGTGTTACACGTCACGTGTAGTTCTTAGGATATATACTCCTCTCCCAACTACATTTGCCACCGAGGAGGAGCCCTGGGGGTCTAGTCCCTACTCTTACAGTTAATCAAGAAGATCGACAGGATAGTGTCCTTTGAAAATGCTGTCAGAAGTTCTTCTGTGATGGTTTAAAGTTCTTCTTTCCCATCCTCAGTAAGGAATTGAATGGTGTTTGAGAAAAGTGACTCCATTATTACCCCCCTCCTTTCCTTCTTTGCCCCCCCCCCCCCCCCCCCGCTTCCAGCCAGGTGGGTCACCTACCTCCTGGGTTTTGCAGGTGACTTGAATTCACTTACTAGATACACAGTGAGTCAGGTAGTAGGCCAAAATGGATTTAGCTTTATAATTTCAGCAGTAATGGGGGTTGGAAAGAGATATTATGGAAGACGTCATAATGCCTGTTCTTAAACGCCTTCAAAAGTGCTTCAAGCATTGTTACGTGACCTTTCACTGAAAGATTTAAAATCCTAGAACCAGGAATTTACACAGTTTGCATTGTCTTACGCTAACAAGACAGTTAATCAGTTTTCATAGATCTTTGCTCTTCTCTGGGTTTTTGTTGTTGTCGTCGTCGTTTCTTTTTCTTGACAAGCCCTGTATACATTTTTGCTCTTGATAGTGTCTGCCCTTTCATAGATACTCTTGCTCCCAAGGTTGGTATTTGGTAGAGAAAATGAAGGACAGAGAAGAAAATGATCACTGCCAGATGCTTAGTGATTTGTGTGGTGATCGGTTTGATCACTTTGTAAAGATTGGTAGACTTCTCTGGCCTGTCTATGGCAGGCTAGTCTCTAGTAGACATTTTAGGACAGTTTCAAGTTCTCACCAGTTTACTTATTTCCTTACTCAGTATTTATTTTACCTTCAAAATAAATTAGTAAGTGATGTTATGAAAGAGATACTAATGGCTCCTTGAAATCTGTTCGAGCACTACTAATTTCAAAATTGTCAAGAGTTTACCAATTCTTTAAAATGGTGGAGATACCACAAGGTGAAAAATAAGCTTTTACGTAAGAACGCTAGAATGTTAAGGGAAAATACTTCCTTGGCTTAAACTCTTTTTGAAAACGGGAATTCAGAATGTTTTCATCAGCTTAAAATTTGCTTTAAAGTTCTTTATTTATCACCCCCAAATTCCTTCCGTTTTGATTTCTAACATTAAGTTTGTTTTAATCGTAAGTTGAAATTCATATAGACTTTTTCAGTAGGAGCATGTCTAAGTTTATCCTATACCTGGTTAAAAACACCATTTTCCCTAACCTGTCAACAGCTTAGTTGAGCAGTCAGACTGTATTATTCGGTATCTTGTCTGACAGGAGGACAGCAGTCCAAAGAGAAAGATAACACAAATTGGTGCCACACTTCAATAAATAGAGACATTTTATTTTTCACCAAGCTGATTCAATCCAGTTCAGTTAACTCTTTTATCCCCTGAAGGACAGATCAAAAAAAGGCAGCCGTGAATGACTGAGTTTGTCATGTGTTTGACACGTCAGTGTGTGAAAATAAAGCCGGCCACAGGGGAGGGGCTGTGCCTTTGGATTTCAGACAATGCCCCGTGCAAGAGCCCTGTCCCTCCGCTCTGTGCTGTGGGCCGCTGGACAGTCCCAGCCCTCAGCCAGAGTGGGGAACCTGGGGACGGCCGGCATTGTTGCGCACGACCCCCTTTTCCCTTCCAGCCTGCGACCGTTGTGATGTAATCATCCCTAAGAACTCTCGGGCATTTTTCAGACTGCCACGGTTTCACTTTAGTTCCATAGGCTAAAGCTATTGGTTATTACGTGGTGGTGGTGTCGTGATTTGGGTAACACATGTGTCCTAAATGTCTCCTTTCTAAAAGTCTGTGTTACAATAATTACACCACCAGTATTTCTCAGTTCAGTAATTTCTTCTTGAGATGCAGAATGAAATGTCTATCAGCATAATGATGTTTATGATACTTGTACGGTCATAATTATTTCTTGTAATGCTGTCATTATAACACGGGACATGAATTGTCTAAGTGGCATTTATGAAGGAAGATTTAAATTGTCAAAACCCTGCCTGTTGCTCCACAGATCAGGTCTAGGAGCCCCATCTTCTGCACCCAAAGCCTTCAGGGACTGCTTTCCCC
>NC_064818.1:72189618-72197073 GCF_023721935.1 Panthera uncia | reverse complement strand
CGGGGCAGGTCCCACCACAGCAATTAGCTGAGCAAGGCCAAAGTCAAGGGCAAAGCCCCCCCCCCCCCCCCAAGCACAGCCCTGCGTTCCAGTCTCTTCAGTGTCCTGCCAAGGCACCGCTGTCGCCCAGCCCCAGGCCCCACGGTGTCTGTCTTCGGAGCCCTCTCTCTCTGCCAAACCCATCCTTCACTTGATCTGGAATCCTGCTTTTCCCTTGACTTTGGCCTTGCTCAGCTAATTGCTGTGGTGGGACATCTCCTTCCTCCGTGTGGTCGAAAGCTTGGACTCTCGAGGGCGTGCCCCCCGCCTCCCCAGCCACAGCTCTGCCGTGTGCCCACTCAAAGGGAGGTGGTGTTTCTTTTCTGGGTAATCCACGCGTCCTGCCTGTTCCGGGCCTCAGCCGTGCCGCCGGTGCCCAGTGAGCAGAGAGCAGGGCTCGGGCTCTGTGTCACAGTGAAGAGGACAGGTTCGAGGGCCAGATACCCCACCCCGCCCCGCCTCTCTTACCAGCCGTGGGACCACACTCAAGTTACCTAACCTGTCTGCGACTCGTTTCCTTATTCTGAAAGTGAAAGTCATACCCACCTTGAGGGTTGTAAAGATTAAATGGGCTAATTTTGGTCAGGTGCTTAGAATCGGATCTGGCACAGTCCAAGTGCTGGGTAGATGTTTACTCAGTAATTTGCTGAACACGTCCTGTGGGTCACTCTGCTGGGTGTTGTCCATGTTGCTAACTCTTCGTCTTTCCGGGAGTCTCTGTGCAGGTGCGTCCGCAGCCCCATTTTACAGACGACGCACCGTTAAGTGACTTGCTCAGGGTCACACGGCAAGATTAGGGCAGAATCAGGATTTGCGTTGACGCCACTTGGCTCCGGGGCCCTCGGTCACTCCTCTCCTTTAACCACCGAGGCGTGCTGCAGCCCCGACTGTAAATCGCGTTGTCCTTGAGACTCAGTGGGACGGAGGGAAACGCAGCTGGATGTGTCTCTTGTCCTCTTCGGGACAGCGGTGTGCTGTGAGGCGACGGCCGGAAGGGAGTCATCCCACTGGTCTGCCGTGGGCCGCCTTGGACTGAAAAATGGGCAGGACGGGAACCGCACGTGTTAGCTGCTCCCACAGCACCCCCGGCCTAGCCGTGCCGTACGATAACGGATTTTATTTTTGGTATTTTCTCTTAAGCCACTCTTTTGTCAGGCTCTTGCGGCTTTGCTGGCACCACTGACTCTAGTCTGGAACCATACAGAACACCACAAAGACAGGGAAGGAGAGAGTGGCTCAGCCGCGTCAGCCTGCTGACGGCGTGTTCGTTTGTAGGTATTTAAAACGTGTGTTAATGTGCTCTGCCGTGGCACCCGGCTCTACTGAAATACCACATTTATCCACAGGGATTCTATAGAGAAGGTCAGCAATCAGTTCTGGAAGCTTGTACTCCAGATCTCAGTCCTAGCCGATGAAACGTCGGGTTTGTGAGTTATTCTCCCGTGCAGGTATGTGCACAGAGGCCCTGCAGATTGACCGCTTGGGCCGTGCACCTGCAGCGATAGGGATTTTCCAGACATCGCATCCAGCTGAGACTTTTCGTGCACACCGCCAAAAGTTTTAAAAGTGAATTTCTTCAAAGGATTCCAATTATTTGGCTGATAAAGCACAGATAATGAAAAAAAAAATGTATACTTTACAGTTAAGTCTTTTTGTTGGGGTGAGGGGGGATAAAAAGGTTCCGAGGACAGTAATGCTTTGTCGAGGCTCTAATGTCCAATACTCTTAAGTGCCGGGTCAGAGTTAAACTTGAATGGCAATGATGAAATATTTACTCATCAGATGGCTTTGAAGTTCAGCCTCTTTTTGGTCACAGCCCCTTCCTAATGGACATGTTTCAAAGAAGAAAATCATTATAGCATTCAGCTGTGACGTTCTCTTACTCTCCGCATGGAAGAAAAACACATTTTGTTTGGGTCCATTTGGGTATTTAAATTTTGAAGGCCAGTTGCTTGGAAATCACATTAATGACGGAAATCGTTCATACAACTCTGACTCCGTTCTCATTGAGAGGATAGTGTATAAAAGTTAATTTTTCTAATACCTGTATAATGTTTTTAAAAGATTGCTTTAACTCATGTATTCTCCAGTCTTTCCAACCTACATTTATTGAATTCTCCGTAGTTTATAGTACAAGGCTTGAGGTGAGTGCATGTATGTAAAATGAGTAAGTTATAAAATTCAGTTTTATAAACTCTCCTGCTGGGTAAAATCGCTTATGTTTAAAGATGTTTAGAAACTGTATCTATTTATGTATAGTTCTTCAGTTCTGATAATAACTGGAGGGTTTTCCTTTAAAGTTTAAAATTATAGATACTTTAGGATGTTGGGTAAATACTGTTTTTCTTCTGCATCCTGGATTAGGTTTCATTCGTCCAAGTAAATTAGGACTTTAGAAATTGTTCTTGCAGTGTGGGTTAAAAACGTTATGTTTTTGTTTCCTCAACCACTGTGGACTGTGTGATACGCTTTTAACATGGATGTTTGTCTTTTGTTACTTAGTTTTCATATGAATCCAACAAGCAATGAGGACCTCAGGAAAATCCCGGTAAGTTGCCGAGGGGGGGTTAGTGCATCATCAGAAAAGAAACCACAAACTGACCTTCTGCCTGGCATACATTTTTGAAAAAAACCTTCATCCTGAACCCCTCAGTTACCTTTGGATTATAGCTTAATGTGGTCATCTGGGGAGAAAGAAGAAAAGCAAAATTCAAACTCAGTCTTTAACGTACGATAGGGCGTGACTTTATGGTGTGTAGAGATTCAAGCAGTATTAGAGATATAACTGAAGCCAATTTAGAATCTACACATTTTGTTTACAGACTTTTAAAATTAATGTGAAAGCTGTAGGTCAAGGTCAACATCACGGTTCTGAAATGAGAGCGTGGGGAGAAAGTGGACGATTTTTGTTGTTGTGACAAAGATCGAAGAAAGACTAAAACTGCCTGTTAACTTTCAACAATAGGAAAAGCATCTTGGCAAGAGATCGAGGTAACCGGGAGAGTCTTTGAAAGAACCTTTAGGACACTTACCTTCTTAGAACAAAACCAAATATATTAACAGGCTTGGAAGCGACCGTCTAAATGTAACTCACATTTTGCAAGGATCATTCAGATATCTTAACTTCATTTTATTGTGTTTGAAGTCCAGGTTTGGATCTCTGTTCAGAGTTCACTGCATCTTCAGTCGATTCTAAAAGCATTAAAATCTAGAGAGTAAGTTACTGTACAAAAATATGGGCACATGTTCTCGGTAGAAAACTGGATTCCCACTGAATAACAGAAATAGAGCCTTTATTCCAAGAGGCTGGTGGTTGCTGTTTGAACCATCTGTCCTTAATGTGTGTGATCCAGATGTATAATAAGAATTTTTTAAAGCAATAACATATCGCAATTTTCTATGATGTGATATGCCTAGAAGAAACTGGTGTGGTGTATAAACCGTTCTAAATGTAGTTATTTGTATTTAAAATTATAGAAAACATTATAGAAGCAGAGGACTCTGTACGGCATTTTTGCTGTTTTATGTAAATGATTTATAAGTTTTGATGTTTCATAAATACTCGAGTCTTTATAATATGGCAGTCTGGCGAGAAATGTCAGAATATATGAAGTCAGCCTTTGATCAGATAGTAAAATGAATTCTATCAGGCGGTTACTTAATCTCAAACAAAATGCAACATCAAAAAATCGATTTAATGTGCAGCTATTGTTTATTAAGTAACCTTAATTACAATTTCTGTGTGCTTGTAAATGCACTTTTCCCAATCTTGCGATTTATTGCCGTAGAAGCATCCTTAGAATTCTTTAAAGAAATATAAATGTGAAAATTGTTTTAGTTAAAGGATTTAAAGGTGATAAAAGAATCCTTGATGTGCGATTCTTTTTCTCTGGAATACTAACTCTTCTAAATG
The DNA here is from genome assembly GCF_023721935.1 of Panthera uncia. NCBI lineage: Eukaryota > Metazoa > Chordata > Mammalia > Carnivora > Felidae > Panthera > Panthera uncia. Next base: position 72,193,121 of record NC_064818.1, on the reverse strand, counting down.
ACAGTTGAAGGATTACTAGGTGTTGTTAATTTACCGCAGGATGCAATTAAGAGGAGAAAGCTCATCCTTCTCCGGATCGTTATTGAGGGAAAGCATTTGAACAATTCTTCTGTTGAAGATTATAAGATGTTTGAAGTAATTTACATTAAGTTCGCCAATAAGAGCCATCCCCCAAGCTATTTTTTCCCCTTCTGGGCCTAGTATTTTGTAATTAAGTTTGTACGTCTTCCGTGCTGGTGCCAACACCTGTCTGTGAAAACGCAGTGTTTAAACAGGAGCAGTAGCCAGTTGAAAGGGCAGCGCGAGCTCTTTAAGGCCTAATTAAGAACTGAAAGGGAGGTGAAGGCAGTCGGACAAAAGATGTGAAAGTAGCTGAGATGATATTCCCAGAGCAAAGTTCCTCATTAGAACAATAATGAGAAGATCAGAGAATGCCAAGCCTTCATCTTTCTGTCTCTTTCCCCTGGCCGCCTTGGATGGCAGTTAGTGCCCCACCAATATTTGGTTGCCAGGACAACCTCTCTTTAAATCTCCAGTTATTTTGAGTCCTGATAATTTGCTTTTGTTTAAATTTCAATATTGCAAAAAATATACATTTCCCGGTGTAAAAGGCTAGGCTACGTGTGAAGTAAAAATAGCTCCCTGGTAATTCTCAAAAGCCTTTCGTACAACTGTGCTACTTAAAATTCCGATTGGAAAACTTCACGTAACGGTTCTGCTGTCCTCTCACCCAATCCCCACTGTCTGATATCCGCGTATGGAAATTTTGAACCGAAGTTCCGTGGGGATGACAAGGGATGGGTCGTGAGAGGGGAAGAGAGAAGACAAATTTACGTTAAATTTCAATACGAGAAGACAGCTTAAAAACATATGTGCCGTCTGTACGGAGCGCTGAAGGAATAAATACTGAGTACCTAGGAGCCCTGCTGGGGTTATTTGAGTCTCCACCAGTTTGGAGGTTTCTCAGTTTTAGAAGTTCTTCTGAGAACAGTGTTAGAAATATCTTTTGGAAAAATAGTTAATTTTTATATTTGCCTGAGAGTTTTCCTCTTCAAGCAAAAGAACTTTTGTAACCAGCAAGTAACTCCATTCCCTATTGTAGGTGTTAATATTAGTCTGTATTATTTTGTTGGGAATTGTATCAACGAACAGGAGGAGACATCTGTATGTATTAACCGAATAGGTCGGTCAGTGTGAGCATCTGATGCCCAAAATTAGAAGGGTTAACTGGCTTTCAACTGTGGGATGAAACCTGGAACTAAGCACAAAACTGTTTTTAATTATTTTATATTCTTTTCCAGAATATAGTTTATAGTACATGTGTTTCTAAGATGTTTTCCTGCCTAGAAACTCAATGCAGAAATTTGGGGGGAAATTTTCACATAAAAGGACAAATGGAAAATTTATTGAGAAGGCCAGAAATGTATTTCCAGGAAATCTGTCTATATATAAGTATTAGATGGTCGGGAGGGGGGGAAAAATAAGCCAAATAGTGGCTTTTCTACGCCAGATTATGGCTTTAAAGCGTTGAGCGGTATTTATGGTAATTGTTTTGAGAGATTAAATTGTTAGATCGATTCATATCGTGGCTTTAATGTAAACTACACATGTCAAAATAAGGATTCTTTGACATGTTCTTCACCCTCATTGTCTTCACAGAAATGTTTAAAAACGATTTCCATTACATTATCCGATAGTCCTGGTGTGGCGTTGAATATAACCATCTGAATGATTTTCTAACTGTGTATCGTCACTTAATTAGTTTGGAGGAATCAGTTCATATATGTGTAATTTGATTAAGATTAGAGAGACTCAGGCTGACGCTGTTATTATGTTAAACTAAGAAAACACAAAGAACAGTCAACTCGGCAGTAATGAACCCCATTTAGTGCAATTTCATGAACCCCTGCAGTTCGCACAAGAACTCTGTTTTTCGGTAAATGTTTTATTAGATAAATGAAGTCACATGAGTTGGATGTCGCTACTTTTTTAAAAATGGAGTTCAGAAAAAAATTGCTTTGTAGACCAGGAAATCTTAGAATTGAAAGGAACCGTGGCGAACATCTCATTTATCAGATAAGGGAAGTGAGGCCTAGGCCGGTATCTGTCTCAAATCTATGCAGAATTACTTAGGTTATAGTAAGAAAGTTTAGCTTATTTTTAAGACATTTTAAAAATATACTTACCTCAGTATTGAGTACTACTGTAGCTTATCTTTTCTTTAGAAATCTGCTTAATGTAATAAATGTTTAACAAGAATGTGGTTAGGAAATTACAAGTTTTATATCTCTAAACTGCTCGTGACCAGTTATGTAAGTTAGTAAACATGTGAGTCTGTGTGTGTGTGTGTGTGTGTGTGTGTGTGTGTGTGTGTGTGTGTAGTCGTCTTGTTACAAAAGATTGAGAGAGAAGAGAATAAAAAGTAAACCAACACTTCTCTCCAGAGTTGTTGTGAAGTAATATTCTTAAATGTTTTTAGGGACAAAGGTAATATGACTCATAAAGTTGTATCTGCTCCCAGTTTCTAGTGCTCAAATAAGTTGTTTTAAATATAATCTTATGGAATTGAAGCTCACTTTTCCGTTAGCATCTGCTCTGTCCTTTCTGCTAATCTGTTGGAGGCTTTTATTACTTGTCTTTAATGTTTCATTCAGTAGCTTTACAACTAAGCTCCTCCAAATGATCCTACCCACTGGTCCCATTTTAATTTTCCTAGCACTTCGCTTTAATCATACTCTGCCTCTGTGTAGAAACCTTCCATGGCTTCCTCACCATTGCAGTAAGTCTCAAAAGTCCTTAACAATAGCATCCAGCATCCTTGACAGTCTGTCGGAACCTACCATTTCAGCCTCTCGGCACTCTGTCCTGAACCTTATTTTCCAGCTGTTCTCCACGGATTACCTACTGTTGACCCTTATGCCTTGAATCACGTTTCCTCCTTTAAACGAGCAGAGCTCACTGCTTCAGATGCCCATGGCGTTGGACCAGTTTTGGGTCCTGAATTTTTCCTTTATCCTTGAGAAGGGAGTGACTTTGATAACCTAAGCATCGAATGGGTATCTGTACTTCAGGTGTTTCTCCGGACAGCAAAGTCAAGGTGCTGGGGGGAGGAGGGGATACAAAGTTACACTTTGACTTTCCTCGTGAGCACCAGACACATGTCAAATTAAAGTAGATCCTGAAAAAGGACTAAAGACAAATTTAACCCAGTGGAGAGAAAAAAAGAGTCAAAGGCCTTTCTGCATTTACCCAGCAGTCCCCGTTCTCTACCCTCCACTGGATAGATTAGATCAGTTAGTCCTTAAGAGCTAGACCCGTTTCCTCAGTATTACAGGGGTTTTTTTTTCCTTAAAGCCAAATGGAAATGTTTTGAAAGAAAGTGATAAAAACCTTTTTTAAGTTGTTGATTAAGGACAGAACTGTGTAAAAAAGGCATAAAAGTTGTTACTTTATATTTGGACATATATATATATATATATATATATATATATATATATATATAT
>NC_064818.1:72174887-72189518 GCF_023721935.1 Panthera uncia | reverse complement strand
TATATATATATATATATATATATATATATATATATATTGCATATATACACATATACTATAATGAAAAATCTAAATACTACACACCATAGGTGACGTTCCAGTGCTGTTTTGATTAAATTTATGACAGATGTTTTTCTTTTGATATTAGAATGCTTTGTAATAAAGGTCAAATCCATGTCTTTTTCTGTTTTATTATTTTTGTGTAAAAAGGAACGTTCATCAATAGGATAAAGTTAGCAAAATAAGTAAATGAGTGAATGAGAGAACACAGACCCACTAATCCTAAGTGTTAGTTAACATGATTGTAGTTGAACTCTGAGTTTCCTAATAACCAGGGCAAAAAGGGAAATGAGTTATGTGGGTAGTAGTCCTAGGAGGAGGAAATAGACCAGTTACTGAGGGGAGAAAAAGCTTTGTTTGCCTCTAAATTAAAACAGGAATTACTCCCACAGGGCTTCTTACAAGGCTGCTCATTGGTTTAATTCTGAATGACTTGAACATTTTACAGCAAATTGGAGAAGCAGATTTGACACGGCTGCTTTTTGAAACCATCTTCAGTAAAAAGCCAAAGTCACAGCATTAAACCACAGTTCAGTAGAAGCAGTTCATGAGGGCTAAGCTATTGTGCAAATGTATAATTTTCCATAGCTACTTCGAGTTTTTCCAAGTCAAATCTTAGAGATCTTTAGTCTTTGTCTATTTTAATTATGTTTGTTGTAGAGCATTTTATCTCTTAATCCTAAATTGTGTGGTCAATTTCGTCTATTAGGACACTGTCCACAACGTAAGGAACCGTTCTAGAAAGACTTAGAATTACAATCGAGTCTTTGGTGTGTCCGCCCTAGTTCTTGCCTCAGGACTGGCTAGCCACTCTGAACGTCACATTGGTTCTAGCCAAGGACACAGAAGAAACTTGATCGGGGTTTGAAAAACCAAAAGTTGAAGTTCCAAATAATTCTTACCTTGCCATCCCCTCCCCCTGGCCATGCTCTGTCTACTGAAATGACCACCTTTCTCCTGTTCCAGGACAGCAACCCTTTTGATGCCACCGCAGGGTATCGTGGTCTGACCTACGAGGAGGTCCTACAGGAGCTGGTGAAGCACAAAGAGCTCCTCAGGAGGAAAGACACGCACATCCGGGAACTCGAGGACTACATCGACAACCTCCTCGTAAGGGTCATGGAGGAGACGCCCAGTATCCTCAGAGTGCCATACGAACCGTCCCGGAAAGCTGGCAAGTTCGCCAACAGTTAATAAGCCAGTCGTACTGTGCTTGCGTTCGGGGCAGGAAGAAAAGAGACAAAGGAAGAAGGAAATCTCAGTACTGCGAGAAACCACATGATCAGGCTTCGTTACATACTCGCCTTCATTGCGAAAAACTACGTTCCGTGTAAATACTAGCAGGGACTCTCAAGAGTGACCTGTGAAGTGAGCTAAATTATTTACACTTTGAAAGTGAAAAGGGGCCAGATTCTCCATGAATAAGCAGTTCCTTCGGCTTCACTTAGGTGCTGGTGTCGCCCACGAACCTGCCATAGGCCTAGGGGCAGCTTCGGAAGTACACGACTTGTGATTCCTCAGGAATAGATTTCTCCTCAAGCAGAATCGACGCCGTGGCCGGTTTCTCAGAAGTCGGTTTGTAGACACATTTAGCTGCAGGAATACCGTTCATTGTAAACACTCAAAAAAAAGTTCCTGTTTTATATGCATCTGTATGTGTACATGAATATATGTTCATGTATCTTTGTGTATAAAATACATGCATATACCTCATATATACATGTGTTTTTAAAACATTTAAGAACAACTGGTTGCCTCTAAAATTAAGATACCAGTTTCTCAATGTGAAAATCTATGTGTGCTCTCTCGATGCAAAACAAAATCGTCATCGCTACCGTATCACGTACGGTTTGTTACCGGGAAGCTGCTTCAGGTCCCTCTTGACTTTGTGAACCTTGGTTTCACAGAGCTGCTCCCCGGTGTTATTCCGGTATCAGATGTTGCTCTTTTTCTGAAAGGAATGATCCAAAGTTTTGTGAGTTTTGTTTTTGTTTTTGTTTTTGTTTTGAAGCATGACCTATTTTAGGAAACTTGATTAGCTTCAGGAGAGTAACTTGTCTTCACGTTTGAGTTTCGCTTGAGTCCAAGAGAAGCTAAGGTAGTCTGTTTTGTTGAGATTCTGAATGCCTTTAGATCACTAGCCCGAAAGATATTAGGAAGTTAGATCTGAAAATCATTCTGAGGGAAAAAAGGAGGTGATCGTCTGATGCCTGATAACCCAAAGCAACGAGCAAATTCGAGGAATGAAGAATTAGGCTTAGTTTCAAGTTACATAAATAATAGGACAGATGGTTGCATTTGGGTCTTGAACCAAAAGAAGAGTCACCGAAGGAAGAGTGAATCGTTGGAACAGACCTTCACTAGCGTGGCCCTGGACACAGTTCTACATCTGCCCTTAAGAATTGGTTTATCACAGAATTATATGTTGGCCCTTTTCTTAAGTCAGTTCCCCCCAAATGCCAATACTTCCGAGAATTATCTTGATATATTTGTACGAAATTAGCCTGAAATTTACAGTGGAAAACAGTGGTCTAAAAATATCGCTAATCATCTGCTTATTTTTTCCCGTAAAAATCTAAAATAAATTATGAAACACTGAATCTGTGTCTCCAGTTTTCAAAGGGAAAATTTGCTTGTCTCTGGAGACATCTATTCTGCAGTCTTTTAATGAACCTCATTTTTGTCTAATATTTATCTCTATGAAGACTCCATTGAAAGTTCAATGCAAAGCAGAGAGAAGAGTTTGGCTCATTTTAATATTCTGAATCAGATAATACTTGGCCAAGTTTAGATTCATAAGCTAAAATTGCTTATTTGTGTTAGCTGACTCTTTAGTTTTCCTATGAGAGCATACATTTGGAAAATCTGAGAACTTCTATATACAAAAAATAAGGATTTTTTTTTCTCTTTTCAAAAATTAAATAACTTTTTAAATGAAGAAATGGAGAAGGAAAAATAACTTCCACCAACCTTTTTTTCCCCACTTATAAATTTCTGTAATGACCCTCAGAATTTGGTTTATTAGTATTTTATTTTCCCATTTGAGGTCTGAGTCATTTTTTTTAACACGGTACCACTTTTAGTTAACATTAAATATTACAAAACTTTCAGCATTTTTTTTTTCTGATGTTAGTACAACCGAAGCTCTTCTTACACTTTTTAAAATACTAAAGTCCATGTGTTTGCAGTATTGTGATAGATTATCTGCCGATATTTCAATATGCTTTGGCCAAAAGATGTCAGTTTCGTATCGGGGATATGTTTTATGTAAATCGAGTTCATTAAAAAGCATTACTCAAATACTGCTCTTTTTATGAGGAAGTTTACTTTTGAGGAGAGATTCTTTGCCAATATGAAACTGTTAAGAATTAGACCAATCAGATGTGAATGATTTGGTTATAACTGAATCGATACTTTTGTTTTTAAATCTAAGACAAGACTTGCATTGAAAACTGAATCAGCACTTGTCATGGCTGATTGTCGGCATTTGGGTCCAAGTGTCGTTCCAGTGTTTATGAACTTCCACTCATGACCCAGAGTACAACTTCTTGTATGTTTTCGTAATTGGTCACTACAATATGCTAAAGTCAAAAAGTAAAAATGAGTTCCCAAGTAAACACATCAGTGTTTCCGTGTTTGGACAGAAGTGCAAACAGAGTAGTTTTAGTTTCTAATGTCGTAGGAAAAAGGCCATCGAGATCACCTTTAGTTAATTTCTCCAAAATGTGACTTTGAAGCATTCCAATGGTGTATTTTGTTAGTAGCATAGAAATAGAAATAAAATACGTGTGCTCATTAAATAATGCACAGCACAATAGACTTTATAAACAGATTTCACTTTTGCTTTTATGCTGAAAACTGCATGCGGTAGGGCATTCCCACTGTGAGAGAATTTCCTGAAATCCCAGAATGGGTATCTATCCTAAACCTATCTTCGGCGAACGTACTTCTGTTACCGATAAAAGTATTTCTGCTATTATTTTCATAACAGTGTTTTACAGTTGGTTCCCTTCCAGTTCCACAATTTGGCTTTGAAAGTTGAACACGCTGTCTGTCCTGCCATCCCATGCGTCAGGTTTCGTTTTCTGAATACCAGGGTCAGACCTGGGAAACGTATATAAAGTGACACGTCACCCATTCATGAAAACGTTTAGGTATTTCTTTGTGCCGCTGTATTCTACATTGAGCCTAGTTTGCCGTCCTCCCGGGAACGTCATATTATCCATAGATTATGCACAGCTACGTCTATTGCTTTTGGCAGTAAATGAAGATTTACTTGTAATTTTCCAGCTGTGAAGACGTTGCCTCGTATTGAAAAGGATTTCATGAATGGACACCTAAGTAAAACTCAGCGCATTAGTGACAGACTTGCTTTCCTCACATCCTTCCATCACCTTTTCCTCCAGCCTCGCCTCCCTCCTGCCTCCCACCCCCATCAGAGTGCTTATTGTTTAGCAAGGAGAATCTTAAAACAGAAACTAAAAAACTGCTGTCTTCAATGTATCTAGTCATTGTTACACTGGAGCTTGTTATTTTCCCTCTGTAGCCTTTTTAGGAGAAGCACCCTACCTTGGATTTGTAAATCCAGCCGAAACTTTTTGCTGTCCATGTGTTCACGTGTCTTCTAGATATGCTAGGTGTCGTGTGTGTGCGTGCGCATAAAGCATGCTCATTCACTTGACGTCTTTGAAGTAGGAGGTAAAGGACCACGGTGCCGCCGGTTTATGGAGATGTAGGGGTCTGTCAGCACACGTCGCAAGCCCCCATTTCCACAGCTTTATAACCTGAATAATCCAGATGCAATCATTGGAAGTATTTAATATGCAATAGGTAGCACCTTAACTAATTAATCTGCATATGAAGGGTTTTCTGATGTATTTAATAGGAAGTGTAGAAGCTTTCGAGCATTAAACTAGAGTTGACGTTTTATTTCATTTATTTCCTATGTCGACATTGACATTTTCCACTCCTACGGTGGAATGGAAGTCTGTAAAAAAACGATACATTGGACTCATTAATCCTTGAAGCTCCCAGGTGGTTCGTTTTTCGAGGTACAAAAAAAAAATGCTGCAGATCTGTAAGTGTATATATTTAGCAGGTATTTGAAAGATAAAAGCATTATTTATAACTGATGAGTATTACACTTAAGTAAAAAGCTCTGGAAACTTGTATACATTTTTTTGCAGGTACAAACTCAAAAGTCTGTAAGCATTGCATACGTGACAGCTGTATAATTTATGTAATCTGATGCATGAATCAGAATTTTATATAATATATAAGTATTGATTTATTATAGTTGATTAAAGTGTCTAATCTTAATTCAGTTGTCATAATTTCCTTTATTTTTTTATTAAAATTTTTTTTTTAATGTTTGTTTATTTTTGAAAGAGAGAGAGAGAGACACACACACAGAGCACAAGAGGGGGGAGGGGGCAGAGAGAGAGAGGGAGACACCGAATCCGAAGCAGGCTCCAGGCTCCGAGCTGTCAGCACAGAGCCTGACGCGGGGCTCGAACTCACGAGCCATGAGATGGTGACCTGAGCCGAAGTCGGCCGCTCAAACCACTGAGCCCCCCGGGCACCACTGGTTGTCATAATTTCTTACTGCAGAGAAGACTGGACTGTAGGATGTACGCATTTGTACGTGAGTCCTTCTTGCCTTTGAAAAGTACTTAGGATGCCTCTTACTTGATGTATTACAATAGCAAGTGTATTTCAAGGCCTAAGCTCACTTCACTGCGGAAGTTGTTTTGCAAAGTGACTCAGAGTGGTTTTCCAGCACCTTAGTTAGAGTGGACGTTCTTCAACAGATGTGTGAGTGCCCTCTGTGTGTGAGGCATCCCCTCACAAAACTGGAACTTACGGTTTGGTAGTGAATGACATTTTAGTATTTAGATGGAGGCTAAGGCCCCTCTTGAAGCCTTTCTATTTCTGCATTTTTAAAAATGTTAATTTGAGAGGGAGAGAGGGAGAGTGCGCGTGGGGGAGAGGGGCAGAGGGAGAGAGAAAGAGAATCCTAAGCAGGCTTCGTGCTCAGCACGGAGCCTGACACGGGGCTCGATCCCACAACCCTGGGATCATGACCCGCGCTGACATCAAGAGTCAGACGCTCAACCGACTGAGCCACCCTGGCGCCCCTCGTTAGACGTTATTTTCTTTACTCCTCACAACAGCCCTGTACGGTTAGAACCGTACAGGCTCGCAGAGGAAAGTGAAGACGACTAAGGAAAAATCTACGCGTGAAACTCGAGAGTAAGTTGGCAGACCCATAGCACTGCTCACCCCTTACCGTCCAGCAGAAATCACTCGCCCGTCACCGCTTCCACCCTCTCGGCCCAGCAGTCCCAGGGCACACCTGCCCGTCCAGGTGCTGGCTGCAGGAGGCAGGAATGGAAGGAGGATGGCTTGGGTGCGGTTGTGTATATGGCAGCGTACGAGGCAGTTGTGTTACTCCAGACGGTGAGATGGGATCCGTGTGTAGTAGTTTGGGCCACAAGTTGCACACGTTTGGAGCCAGGGATTTCTCTGCAGACCAGAACACCTTCCTGTTCTCTAACTGCTGGGAGGGTCCGTCTAACGTATCCCTGCGCTCCCCCCACATTGCTCCCCTTTCTGCCTATCCCCGCACGTATGTTCCCTTAGTCTACTGAGACAAAGATATTTGGGGTCATTTGGGAAGAGGCGCATATTTTTTTTTTTTTTTTTTAGTGTTTAATTTTTATTATTTTTGTGAGAGAGAGAGGGAGACAGAGGATCTGGAGTGGGCTCTGCAAGGACAGCAGAGAGCCTGATGCGGGGCTCGAACTCACAAACCGCGAGATCGTGACTTGAGCTGAAGGCAGATGCATGATGAGCCACCCAGGAGCCCCAAGTGTTTATTTATTTGGAGACAGAGTGAGAGCAAGGGAGGGGCAGAGAGAGGGAAAGAGAATGCCAAGCAAGCTCCGTGCTGTCGCGGGGCTCAAACCCAGGAACCATGAGATCATGACCCGAGCTCAAGTCAAGAGTTGGACGCTTCACTGACTGAGCCAACCGGGTGCCCCAGGAACAGGGACATCCTCTTAACGGGGCCATTCTCCCCCTAGCGTTTGTTGTAACGCGATGCCTGTCTCAGAAATGTTCCTGTTCAGTTTTTCAAGGTAAGGGGCTTGTGACCTGGGTGTCTAACATTCTACATTTCCTCCCCCCACCGAATAGTTTTACACGGTAACACAAATGGCACGCTTTCACGTTTTTATGATTGTACAGAGATCCTACTTACAAGCGACATTTTTTAATAAACCTATAATTACATGCACTAGGAATGCCTGACTCCCTTCTTTTACTCCTCACATCCTAAAATCTGTCAAACGTTCAATGGTTTCATCATTTGTTGGGCATACCAGCATTTATGCTGGGAAGCCAGCGATCAGATTTCTCCAGCGGGTTTTCCACTGTAGTGCGTTGTGGTCAAACGTAAGGTGTGCCCAGCTGGTCACTGATATTAGTGCCCAAGTTTGCACGTGATTTTTTTTCTTTGTTGACGAATTAGAACGGAGCGAAGGTTTCACCATTATAACGTTACGTGCACTCTCTTAGGCTCCGGCAAATGACCAGAGAGTGTAGGAGACCGAGTCCACAGGTCGTGTTCGGTTCCCAGCGAACTTGCTCATTTGTACAGTAGCCTCAGTGCACGGATTGCAAGCTCCAGGGTTGACAGGGTCCGGTGGGTATGGTGGCGAGTAAGGCAGGCCCGGGGTAGCAGAGCAGGGATTCCCGGGGACAGTAACGGCAATCCGGACAGCCCGTTTTCTAGCTCATGCGGCCATATGGAAATGAACGTGGGGCCAGGGCCGCCAAATCCGATCTGCCTAGAGAAAATGAAGATACAGATTTCTACGTGGAGTATGATTTCCAGATGTTAGCATCTAGTTCGTTGGTTTTTTTTTACAAGCGGTCACCAGTGTACTATCTCGTCCTTAGTCACTGGTTCTGAGGTACCATCGAGTCATTGTCGGACCAATTCAGAGTATGTTTTACTCCCCACCCCACCCAAATGGTTCTGTGTTTCATCAAAACCTGGGCTGGCCAAGGGCCCTGCGGGCTGTGTGGGTGACGTAACAACCCTGTTCAAGGCTCGCAGGGGGTGAGAAAGAGTATTCGGTGGGTATAAAGTTTCGGTTATGCTACACGAATAGATTCTAGAGCTCTGCTCACCACCTTGTGCCTACAGTTAACAACACTGTTTTGTGCACTTGCAAAATTTGTCAGGAGGGTGGGTCTCATTAAATTTTCTTCCTACAACAAAGAACAAAGCCTTGCCTGATTAGCCTGTCCCCGAACCCGAGTTGCTTTTAAGAAGGATAACAGTCCAGGTAAGTCCAACTGCACTCTGAAGGCCCCTGCTCTAGTGTTTAGAGCTTTTTAGAATGTTTTCTCAGGATCTCTTATATACCTTTTTTGTGGTAATTATGATTTTTCGATATCTTATCTATGATGTCCTTGCCTTTTGGCAAAAATTGTGTTAAAATTCCTTAGTGTCTCAGAGATCAGTGATGCACATAATATTGTGCTCTGTTAAGGTCATGTGGTATGTGAGTTTCCAGTAATACTGACTTTATATTGACTCTGTGTTCTCATGTTGCTTTTGTTAGGATATGAAATACGTATTTCAATGAAAATATAACGGCTGTAGATTCCATAATTTGTCTGATTTTTGTACATCAGCCATTTAAAATTCTACCACACTGCTTGACTCCAGCCAGATCAGGAAAGGTGAATCGTTTAGATCACTGGTTCTTAAAATGTGGTCCCTAACGCAATGTCAGTATCACCTGGGAACTTGTTAGAATGCACTTTCTCAGGCCCTTTTCCAGAACTACTGAATCAGAAACTCTGGGGGTAGGACTCAGAATGTTCTTAGAATAAGCCCTCCAGCCACATTCAAATTTGAGAACCATTGAGATAGAGACCCCACCCTCTTTTTGTAGCTTATTATAATCTTTTTTTTTTTTTTTTACTTAATGTAACTTTCCTCACCAGTCCTGAATTTATGAACCTATTTTTTGTTTCTTTAGTTCCTTGGTGACTACTTTACATTAAAAAAATTTAGTCGTCAAGATTGATGAAACTTAATAGAGTAGAATCCTCCTAAGATAAACACAGTGCATTATGCAAAGGAGACACATAATGAATACTATGGATTCATCGATACGATGTTTTGGTTCGCACGATGAGATTTTGGATTGCAATTGAGACTATGGGCCTCCGTGTAAAAATGCCAGAATGTCTTCCCTTTGTTCTGACTTGGTGATTATTCTACGTTTGGTTAAGGAAGGCAGTATCTTTCTCTGCTGGATATGGAATGTGGTAGAATAAAGTTGTGACTCTATGTGTGAAATTGGGTAGCGAACCTTAACAGAACAAATGAAGCCAGCTTATGACTGTAGCTCAGAGGCTTTATTTCACAGCCACCTCATTACTTTGCTGGTTAGAACCATTTTGTCAAATAGTTGTGAAAGCATATATTATTTTCACAATTAAAACTGGGTTGACTTCTCTCATTTCCAGGGAAATGTAGAATGAAACTTAAAAAGTCTTGTAGGATCCTGCATCAATTATTAGAAACACCAAGTGATTAGGAAAAGGCCATCATGCATTAAATTTAAGCAACATGATTTAAAATAAGGGTGGTAGGAGAGAGAGCATCTAATGTAGGGAGAGTCTATGGGTTTTTATCCCTTGGTGGAAAAATGGCTAGAACATTAACAGTGGAAAATGGATTCAGAGACATCTGAACACTGGCAAAAGTTGTTGGGGTTGGGGTTTAGTTTTTGCAAGTTCCCCCCGTGGAGACATCGGTGCCAAACTTGGCGAGTTGTGGAAGGAGAACTAAGAGCACAAGGGCATAAAGTCACGCCCAGTTCAGAATCCTCACCGTGACCCTGTAGCTTGAACCTCTTTCAGAAAAATTCTGCTCAAGTTAGTCTACAGAGTACCAAAATCGGCTTAACTATCTCCTTTCCTTTCCTCGCTGTGAAGGAGGGGTTAATGAGAGGAAAATGGCAGAGGAAGCCACCAAAGTTGGGTGCAGGCCAGAGTGAGCCAGGCCCGCAGGTAAACTGGTTGCCAACCTCAGATTAGTTTAGGTTACAATCTGAGACCCTACGGGACGACCACCTCTTTTAAGAAGTAATTCATTTGTCAGGGTGCCTGGGTGGCTCAGTCGGTTAAGCGTCCGACTTCGGCTCAGGTCGCGATCTCGTGGTTCGTGGGTTCGAGCCCCGCGGCGGGCTCTGTGCTGACAGCTTGGAACCTGGAGCCTGCTTCGGATTCTGTGTCTCGCTCTCTCTCTGCCCCTCCCCTGCTCATGCTCTCTCTCTGTCTCAAAAATAAATAAAACATTTAAAAAAAATTTTTTAAATAAAAAAAAAAAAAGTAATTCATTTGTCATAAACAGTTGACTGATCCAATAGCGGCATTAAATGTTTTTATGTTTACATTTAAAGATTTTTTTTTATTAATGTACTGTTATTGAACATCTTTCATGATTTATAAGCTGTAAAATATTTTAATCCTTGACTCATTTGTTTACCAAGCTATTCACTTAATGCTATATAATATGTAGCACTTGAGACCATCTGTTCGGAATATTTGAATAATATGCATGCTGTGAAGATATGTACAGCAAGTAAAGCACAAAACACATGAAATATTCAGGAAGAGTTGGTGAAGACAATCCATGTATTTTAATTAAAAAAAAAAAAAAGTGGACTGAAATCTAGCAGTAAGTCTTTCCAAAAAAGCAGCTCACTTCTTATTCTGGGCAAATTGCTCTGCTGAGTGGCATTAAGATGTCATTTTGACTTTAAGCGAATAGATTTTAAATGAAAACACTGGAATTCATACTAATTGGAACTGTGCTTATATGAGCTCTCCGTTAAGTGAGAGGAGGGCTCGCAGAGAGATGGTAACAGCCGCACGGGATCCATGGACAGCGGACCGTGTTGGGCAGCGGGCCAGGTCGGGAGGCTGTGACAGGGACGGCTTGGGGGTCTCGGGGTCATCCTTGGAGGAAGGGCTTGGGGGGAGCATCGGGTTTAATTTGGCAGTCTGAGAAACACTGAGCTGGCTGCGGTGACTCTATTATGGAATCCTAGGTCTTTAATCTCTTCGGAGTTGAGGCCATTTGTTTATTTCTTTTCTCCGAATTGATGGAGGACTGGGGCAGGTTGGTACCATGGGTGGGTCCCCCAGAGCAAGGGACCTCGTGTGAAGGACTGAAAACGGAGGTTTCCTAAGTCACTCAGCTGCGTGGAGGCACCCGGATTCTTCCACGACCCACATGTTATTTTAGTCACGAGAGATTCCAGGGAGACTTGTGCATTCCTGGGAGGCTTGTTGTTACTTCGGGGTCGCACCACTTGAGGAGCTGTGGCCTAGACACCTATCATGATGCCTCCTCTAAGAATGTGCCAGAATGCTGTATCCATGGGACAAAACTTAGTTCCCACCAGACTTAGGGAATGTTTCACTGATTATAAATCTTAATCCTGGTATTCATTCTCCAGTGGGGCCTTCTCCGACGGCTTTCAACTCTTGTGTTTTGATGCCTAAACCAGGCTCCCTTGGAATTCAACCTATTTTTTAGTGTCTGTTATTTGCTGGTCTCACAGCGACAGGAGTGACCTCACTCGTGGGTGTCCTGCAAACTCCCAAAGCATATCTCCTGTCAGAAGCCAGATTAAGGGGCACCTGGGTGGCTCAGTCGGTTAAGCATCCGACTTCAGCTCAGGTCATGATCTCACAGTTGGTGAGTTCGAGCCCCATATCGGGCTCTGTGCTGACAGCTCAGAGCCTAGAACCTGCTTCGGATTCTGTGTCTCCCTCCCTCTCGGCCCCTCCCCTAGTTACGTCCCCTACTCTCTCTCTCAAAAATAAATAAATACACCTTAAAAAAAAAAAGCCAGACTAAAACCACAGCAATGGACCACACCTTAATTTCTGATTTCGCTATTGCAAATATCTATTATGGGATATTAACATATTATTTCAACCTTTTGTCTGATCCTTACTCTTTCAACATTATTACAGACTCCCTAGGCATATATTATTATCCACCTAAAGTAGTTTGGGACTTTCTTATCTGCGGATTCCCACAAACTGGCCAATCACTTCATAAATGCCTTTTAATTCTCTCTGCACTGAGTTCTTCCTATTTGCGTAGTGAATCATCGAGTTGAACAGATTCCACCTAAGTTATTTTTCAGTCTGGCAATCACTAGTGTTTGGCATTCCCTAGTAACTAAACAAATCTTAGTATGCATTTTTGTGTTTTGTTTTTTTAAGTAGCTTCACCTCCAGTGCAGGGCCCGAACTCATGACCCTGAGATCAAGATCCGAGCTGAGATCGAGTCAGATGCTTAACCTACTCTCAGAGCCGCTCAGGTGCCCCTTGGTCTGCATTTCTCAATGATAAATTTACTCCTACTTTTATGATTTGTAGACGCTATTTCTTTCTCCTGACTCGTTTACTTTCATCATTTGAATCGTGTGGATGTTTGTAAACCACCTGTTTTGTGAAATGAGTTACCATGAATACATTTCCATCGTAGGAATACATTTCTTCCGATCGCACTGACTTCCCTCCATACAAATTGCCCCGTCTGATCTCTGCCCACCTCCAGCAAACCCCCACCCTACACATTCATTTGTCCTTCTTTTGAGTCTAGTAGTTATATATATTTTTTTAATATCCCCAAAAGACACAAAGAATTCCTGGCAAAGAGCTGAGTCTCGGATGACACCGTAGCACGGGTGGATAACTAGCACCATGCCCGCTATATAGTTGGGACTCGATAAATGATTGCTGAATGAGTGAGCAAGGTTTTTTAACCAAGATTCATACAGTCGTTACGAATATCTATTATAAATAGTGATTTTATCTTATAAGGGAGCCCACCCCCCGCCCCCCCCCCACACACTTTGAAATGGATGAACATAAGGGTTTTTTACAGGTAGTGGGAGTTGGGTCTAGAGGAGAAACAACAGGTAGCAACGCATTGCCTGGGGAAACGGGCAGGACGCAGAAATAAATTCATCTCGAATTATAGGCAGCCCGTCAAAATTTAATAAGCGTGCTTAATCAACTCCTTCATTCACTACTTTAGTGAGGGTTTGCCATAACTTTTTGTGGATTCTTGTTTCCTTGTCTACGTGCCCTGCTCATCTGTATGCAAGCTGAACGGAACAAAATAGCTGCTCACCTTTGCTTTCCCACCACTTACAGGTCACACATCACGTTCCAGGTCCTTCCTGGATGCCTGTTAGAGAAGGGAAGGGAGGGTGGGGTTCAGTAGCTGATTCTTTGAAATAGGATGTAAGGTTTTACTTTTTTTGTTGTATGTGGTAGCATGCTGAGATTTTAATTATCTGCACTTTAAAATATTGCAACCATGGTTATTATAAAAACACTTTCCATTGTCCTTGATGAAGGGAGGAGCTCCCATCCTAATATGGCTTGTATTTGTAATTAATGAGAAAGAAAGAAACCCTAATTGAAACAGAGAGTACATGGGTCCACTTTTGTTCAGGAGTCTTATGGAAATTCTAGATATAAAAACAGTTTACTTAATTGTATCATGATGCAAAAAATAAATAAAGCATCTTGCTGAGGACACTAAGCAAGATAGGCTTTTCTGACTCAAGTGTTTTATTGAATGTACATGTCTTTCATTGAACAGTCAGGAAAAATGAGTCCAGAAGAAAACCTCAGTGCAACATGGTAAATAGGTTTCCCCTCGAGTGTTAATTGATCAATGAACAGTTACTGCTATGTCATGGACATTGGTAAAGCCTCATCTGGGCTCTCCCATCATCCATTGATCGGAACCTATGTCCACCTATCCTCCTTCCTTCCACTCAACAAATTAAACACCTGCTCTGTGCAAAGCACTGTTCTAAACACAAATGATACAGAGTTGAACATGATAGGCAAATAGTGCTGTAATCAATCAGTGATGTCTACCAAGGGTTCAGGAAGTCCCTGCTCCCTCATCCCATCCCATTTAAAAAAAATTTTTTTTAACGTTTATTTATTTTTGAAAGAGAGAGACAGGGTGTAAGCTGGGAGGGGCAGAAAGAGAGGGAGACATAGAATCCGAAGCGGGCTCCAGGCTCTGAGCTGTCAGCACAGAACCCGACGCGGGGCTTGAACTCATGAACTGTGAGATCATGACCTGAGCCGAAGTCGGACGCTCAACCGACTGAGCTACCCAGGTGCCCCCCACCCCATTTTTAAAGGGCATTTTTGAGTCTTTTAGGGTCTACTCCATAACCAGTTAGCTGTTATCTTTTTATGACGGTAGAAATTTATGTCATCTGATGGTACCAAGACGAGACACTAGTTAATGATAGATGTATCCAGTATCACAAAGAAGTAATGATGAGCTCATATGCAATGCTTCCATGAGTCTCTTAGTTAATTCATGAAGTTTAATTTTGAAAAAATGTAGTCGAAACCTGGGAGATGTTTCCAAACCAGATTAGAAAGAAAGAAAGAAAGAAAGAAAGAAAGAAAGAAAGAAAGAAAGA
>NC_064818.1:72077016-72174877 GCF_023721935.1 Panthera uncia | reverse complement strand
AGAAAGAAAGAAAGAAAGAAAGAAAGAAAGAAAGAAAGAAAGAAAGAAAGACTAAATTGTCTCCAGTATACAGACAATTCTCAAATAATTAGAAGTAATGATGTAAATGAACTATTGTTATCCTTTTCTGCGTTGCAGAAAACTCGTTATCATTCTCCACTCAGAACTGCAAACATATCATTTAGAAACGAAAGATGAAGAAAGTCTGTTTTATTTAGGAAAACTTCACCAACATTTATGACACATGATTTCTTTGCTTTGCAGAAAAAATAAGTACCAAACTGCCCAATGGATTAAGAGTTGTATATAACAGACATTCTTTTCAGTAGCTTCTAGACTGAATAAACTAACTGAAAATTTTCATACTCAGGATCTAATGATGTCTGATTTAGCCTTTTTATTGAGAGTAATTACCTTCTTCAAAAGATGAAAACCAAGCATCAAAGCAATGGGAAAAAGATGAGCCGATCAATAAATAGACTTACGGCAACTGAACGCCATCTGGAAAAAATACAAATTCAAATCCAAACCTCACTTTTTATACCAAAATAAATTCTCTATGGTTTAAATATTTAAACATAGATAGTGAAAAGTACCAAAAAAGTGTGGAAGCTTTTGTTCTGTTTTTGTTTTGTTTCTTAACAATGTCAGAGCAGAGAAGGTCTTTCTTTCAAATCACAAAGCCTGAATCCTATAAAGGAAAAGATAGATATATTTGACTACATGAACCTTTTAAAACATTTGAACAACAACAAAATACCGTAAGTAAAGTCAAAGGGCAAATGGTAAAATGGGGAAAGATTGCCTCACACATGACAAAAAGGTCTAACTTTTCTATTATATAAAGAGCCGCCGCGTACCTGTAAGATAAAGGTAAACCATTAGGAAAATATTCAGAAGACAAACAGGCAGAAGAAGAAACCCAAATATCCTTATAAACATCTGCAAATTAGAAAAAAACAAAGAAGGTGCCGTATTTCACCTAGCAGATTACTTGGCGGTGTTAATGCACAAGCTTTCCAGGAGAGGTCATTTGCAGCACAACTTGAGACGAGCTCTTCGGAGGACAGTTTCACAATATCTGTTAATATCTTCAATGCATAACTTTTTTGATCCAGTTAACTTTTTTTCTAGGAATTTATCTCACAAATGTTCTGGAACATCTACAAACAAGCGCTTGCTGGAATGCTGACTGGCAGCACTGTTGATGATCACACAAAACCGGAAAATCGGCCACCAGCCAAACATTTTTGGTATCTAATGGAGTACTAGGCAGCAAGTAAAAAGCAGGAAATCTGTACATAAGCTGATATGCCGAAATATTCAAGGCACATTGTTAGGGGTAAAGGGAGAGGCAACAGAAAAGTATAGAGAGCTCCCAGTAATTTTCCTATTAAAATATGTATGGGTATGTGTGTTTGCAGGAACATTCCTCAAGGAATATATGAGATGGTGGTCATTTATGAAGAATAGGACTGGGTATTTGCATAAGGAGACAGATTAACTTTTCGTAATGTCTTTTGGTCTGTGTTAATTTTTCATCACATCCAGGTGCCAACTTCAGAATTAAATAAGATACATCTTTTGATCAATTTCATGAATCTTTCACCATTATCTGATTATAGACTTCAGCCACTCTGTAGAATTTGGGGTGTCTGTATTTGGAACGTATCATGCGGAGAGCCTCAAGGAAACCACTGCCCTGCTGAGGTGAGTGGTTCTCCATCTGGCCAAGAACAAGAGTCAGGCTCCTCCATTTCCAAAACTGTCAGCTTTCCCTATTCTCACATCTGGTATCCACAACACATGGGGCCCTTCCCCTTAGAGCACAGAATCCCTGTGACCCAGGCTCCCCATGAGGGCTGACGCTGCCTCCGCTGGGGAGCCACAGGGAAGGCACTGCCCATCATGTTTCTTACCATAGATTTCCGGCAGATATCAGTCTAGGAATTTCTCTTTAAATTTTCTGTAGGAGTTGGATGGCGAAGTTCTAGAATTCAGTTTCTTTACCGGATTGCTTTTTTTTTTTTTTTTTTTTTGCCTGGAATCTTAGCACCAAATTCAGAGTTCAGTACATATCTGCGTGCTTAATAACTATTTAAGGATCCGGTTTGTGACCAAGACATTTGTTGTAAATCTTTTACGGGAGAAACCGTGACATCAAAGTAAACTGTAAACAAATGATCAGGCTTAATGCCTCTCTGATGAGAACGTTTGCTGTTATATAGGTGAGATGTAGTTCAGACGTGCTTTCCTTCTGGGAAAAACAGCTATCTCCTATGGAGTGTTCTTGCCAAAGGTATTTAATCTTAATCTAATTATGAGAAAATAATCAGATAAATCTAGGAGTAGTACATGCTAAGCAGTTATCTTTGAAATCCTAAATGTCATGAAAAACAATAAACAAAAAAGTGTTGCTTCAGGTTAAAATAGTTTTGTCAGACATGACCAAATCTATTGCACAGATATTGGATCTGGATTAGGAAAAAAAAGGCAAAATATATACATATTTGGGGAACATTTGAGAAAATTGAATACGAACTATTATTAAGTAAAATTAATGTTAATTTTCTCAGGTATGTTGATGGTTAAGTAATAGAATGGCCTTCTTATTAGGTAAGGGGCTATTAAAGTATTTGGGATGGAAACATTTTGGTGTTTGCCATTTACTTCAAAACGGGCTCAGGAAAAAGCACGCAGCCAGAAAACTAAAGCAAATGTAGCAAAATGGCAACAATTTATAAATTGAGACAAAAGCTATATGGGTGCAGAGTGTATCTTTCTTGTAACTCTTTTAAGGAAGTTTGAAACGTTCAAATGAAAAAAATGGAGGGGGGGAAAATCTGATTGGACTCATAAAATCATACTGTTTGTAGAGAAATACCTACAGCAAAACCCAATAACATGATGGTAAAGAGTACTAAAATTAAAAGTTTAGTCATATCGCTCAGTATTAAATAGTAATAATAGTATCTAATTTTAGGAGTATCAGATAGCATAAGCATAAAATAATGAAAAAGAAGAAGAAAGATTTTTTTTTTAGCTTAGATTCTTTACTTTCTGCCATCCCTCCGGATTTGACAGTTACCGCTATTTCCCGAGGGGGAGGACGTTCGCTTGGTAAAGGTCCCTATCAGTGTTTTCACTTTGTCCTGGTTCATTTGACCTCTTTTCACGAGCAGCAGGCTGACCCCTGGGCAGCCTCCTTGACCGGCCTCCTTACACCTTCTCCCGCCGCCGGGAGTGTTTCCATCAGGGTCCCAGGTGGCTTGTTTTTCTCAACCTTTGCCCCGACCCCCCTTTTCCTCTCGCTCCCCAGGTGTCTCTGCTTTCAGACCTCACCCCCCGCCCCCACCCCTGAAGCCTTTGTCTAATTAAACTGAAGTGTTGCCACCTGGCAAAGCCTTCCTTCCTGGGCCTCTTTGGGTGGGTTTTTTTTTTTCTTTCCTTTTTCCCCTCTGGGGCTGTCATGAATTTCTTGTCAGCATCACTGGCCTTTCCTGCCCTCCCTGCCCCAGGGCTGGGGCTGGGGCTTCCCCAGGTGCCCAGTTCATAGTCATGATGTAAATTGCTGTTGGCCTTTTCCAAAACCAGGAAGGCCCGGCGGAGACGGCCCCATGCCTTTCCAGACCCAGGTTCCAAACATGGGTGCCCCGGTAGGTGTTTTCAATCATCAGCATCTGTTTTCTGGAGCCGGGGCATGTCTGGGGGGGGTGTGTTACCACTTGTCAGTAGCCTGTGTGGCAAGAAACGTGCCGTCCGTCTCTTCCTTCCTGGGGGCCCTGTCGCCCCTCCTCACCCTCGTTTGACCTTTTCCGTCTCGCCCTTTGAAATTTAATGCCCCAAACCTTTCCTATCATTCTCCTGGAATCCCCAAGACCTCCCAAATAACGCCAAAAGCAAATAAATCTTAAAACAGTTGAGGCCAATTTAATGATTTTCATACACCTATGTCAGGAAGCAAATCGTGGGTAAGTTCTTTTCTGGCTTTCCCAGGTTTGAGCTGCGATCCGTCCAATGTGTTGGACCTATTAGTACAGCGACTGGAGTGTAAAATCTGTGGAGACGAGAAATGGCAAAGTGTGGGTACCGAGGGACAGTCACACTGCAGGCTGGAACATACTATCTGCAACGTAGATGCAGCCTTCGTTAAGTACTTCCCCAAGTTAGCACCATACACAAAATACAGGTAGCCTGTTGGCATTGGCACTTCTTCTCCTGACTCTTGGGTATTCTTCCTTAAAGTTTCCAACGTTTGAGAAACAGAGACTAGTAAAGCTGGAGAACCTGAAAACGTGAGTATCTGGCCCTGACCTAGTCAGTGACGAGCTTTGTAATTTTGTTCAAGTTACCAAACTGGTTTGTGTCTGTTTCCCCTTTGCTGTAAACCGAGGAAGGGGGTTGGAGGAGCTGGTGGGTTTCATGACCTGTACAGCCTCCTCCAGCCCTAAAGCTCCTTGACGATGCAATACGGTGGTTTTGGGGTTTTACGTGCTTCCCCTGTATAGATTCTAGAAAACGCCTTTTAAACACGGAGGGGCCTTTGTGCTTTTCATGATTCTGGTAGCTCAGTTTTGAACAGCCAACCCTGATCAGAACCCAGGGTGAGGCTAATATAAAAGGAACCGGGTGACGCTCCAAGACGGGAGCGTGGGGGGAGGCACGGCTGTGCATCAACACCCAGGTATCGTCCTCCTTGATCTGAATCCCAGAGGAGCCCCTCTGCAAACATCCCTGGATGCCCGTGCCTGTGTGTCTACATTCTACACCACCGAGCGGTGCCTGGTTTCATCACCTCTCCCCAAGTGTTTGATGATGGGAACTTTGATCTGAGCCTGAAACTCCAAATCAAAGTGATCGTTTGTTTAATATTTGTCACACATCCGGAAATTCTAAAACCCAAAACAGAATGGAAAGCACTATAACAAGGATTTCTCTTCCCAGCCAATTAAGGTCATTAAACAACAGTGTCCTGATTCAAACAGTTGCCTGAGCTTAGAATTAGTGAGTTTCCCCGGCATCAAATTACAAAAAGAGTATATACCAAATCATGTCAGAGGACAGAAGGAAAAGATAAATGTAGAAATGAAAGTGCGATCGAGTCACTCCTTTGACAACAACATACTTTAATCCAAATAGAAGGCAGATCTAAAATGTGGATCTAAGCAAGGACGTAAATTTTAAAGTTAGTTGGAGGAATACAGGTTTCCCCCGCTATCCGAAAGTTGAGTGCTCCTACGAAAACTTTCATAAACCAAAAAGGCACAAAGCGAAGAATCAATTACGATTAACCGACGTGAAAAAAAATCTTTTTTTTGAGTCTTTCCAGACCTGAAAAATAACCCATCTTGGGCTTTTCTGATATCTTAGGATGCATCATGTTAACAGATGAGCAAGACAAATCAAGACAAAGCACAGGTGGTCATAGACAGAGTTCCGAGCCGAGGGCTTGATGTCATTCCCAGGGAAGGAGCTGGGCAATGCCACTCCCGCTGCCCTGGTGCTTGCTGCCTGAACAGGGGCTCCGTACAAAAAAAGTGCTGAATGCTGTTTTTGCTTTCTCCACACCCCCCCCCCTTTTTATTTTATTTTTTTTCCAAAACGGAAATCCTTTTTGGATTTCTTTCACTCAGCGAAAACAGGTACTCACGCAGTTCTTTCCGAAGAGCAAAGTGGCAAAAGGTGAACTTTGGAAAAGCGGGGGGGTGCCGGTATTTGCCAATAGTTATACTCCGGTTCCCACAGTAAGAGTGGGCTTGAGAATTCTAGCCATAGTGAAGCCCATATAGAATAATAAAACATATCCCTTTAAAACCCCTCCCTCCCCCCATTTTACGAAAGAGGCAGCACTTCCCACTCTCCTTCCAGAAGGGAAAGGCATTTGGAACGCTTCCAGCTTCTCTGGGCTAGGAGCGGGCCGGCTTACCAGATTGGTGGGTGCGGGAAGGGAGGTGAGCATCTTTGACTCAGAGGCAGGCTGTCCCCAGGAGGCATATGCATTCTTGGGGTGGCTCAGTCACATAGTAGCCCATGGGGCAGGCCCCCCACCTGTAGAGGAACCTCTAGCTGGCCAGAGCTGACTGTGACTGAGTGGCCAGTTCTATCTACTGCAGAATGAAGGATCAAGGAGCCCATTCTGCATGCACGACGCCCCTGGTTTTATCTTTAACGAAGCTGATACTTTCGTCTCCGGTTGTCCAGTTCCCCCGTGTGTCTCAGATTGGGAAGAAAGGGGTGGTATTTATCGCGGTCCCTGCAACTCCAATGAATCAATCAACACTTACCTATGGGGAGCCAGGTTCGTTCCCAGGAACAACTGAGTCTATGAGGAAGGTTAAGACGTGGCCCCTGTCCTGAGCAACCTGTAGTCTGGGATTATGAAATTCAGGTTGATCAATCATAATTGTGAACAGCGTTCTCTCCCTCACTCTCCTTTTGATCTCTTTGGGTGTTATCATTCTGCCCTAAAAATAAATAGCATTGCGTTTCTAATGTGAATTATGGTGGAGCTATTTTGGCCCTCTTTGTATTACTGTTGGGTTTTAACAGCTCACACAGAACAAATTTGATCGTGTTTATATTTAAACCTTCTTAACAAGGGAAACAGAAGGATTAGATTCAAGAAAAACAGGAGCAGCATTCTGAATGTGTTTAAACAAGTTTTCCCCACTGATAAATAGAACTATGGAGTATCATTTTCAACTAGACTGACAAGAAAAAAAAAGCCATCCGTCCCCCCTGAAGAATTCGTACAATGCTCAAGGCAAGTTACAGCTGGATCCTCTTAAAGAAATCAATCTTTTCTAGTAAATGACTCGTAAGACCATTTAAATCTATGAAGCTTTTCAGTGAATTTATTCAATTAAAAGGATTTTCGATATTTTAGCAAACATTAAATTACTTATAATATTCTCTCGATGTCAGAACGGAAAACAAAACACGGCGTGCACCCACCAGCCCCTCTCCGCAGCATCCTTCCAGCCCCTAGGCAAGTCTCCGCTAGGCTGATGGAGGCTATTCTGGTACGCTAAGGCTGACAAATTTACTTATCAGTCGTGGTGATCACTCCTGCCGCTTTAGGGAAAGAATTTTTTAAGCACCCAAGTATTGGGGGATTACATGATGCCAAAAGACAAGGAAGAACATAATTTCTGTAACGACAAGCCACCATTCGTCAAGACTTTGGACCAGAGCGTCATGGTACAATATTCTGTTACCAAAGCAGAGGGACTTCTCTGTGTCCAGAGCGATTTCATCTCAAATTGGGGCTGTGACTTTTCCTAAAAGCCATTTAAGGTTTGCTTTAGAGTCTATTTATGGAACAATCCTTGTTTTGTTTTGTTTTGTTTTTAATTGACAAATCATCGTGGTAGGAAGTAGGTGTTATTATTCTCACCCGAGGAGTCTGTGCTAGCGATAGCATACTGAGTTGATTAAATGGAAGGATACAACGCTAAGGAAAGCGGTCTTTATCCCTTCCTTCTTGCCAGTAGGTGGAAGTTAGAATTTATGAGGGATAAGAGTTTTTGGTGCAGAACTGAATCGACGTCAAGTCAGGAGGATCACTCTCCCCTTCCGGGTCTGAGGATAAACACGAAGAGCGTTTCAAGTCTTTTGAGCTTTCCAAAAAAAAAAAAAAAAAAAGGAAAAAAATGACTGGGTCTCTTCTAGAAGGACTCTTTGGATCCATAGAGCAATGAAGTGTCACTTTCCATCAGGCTGGGAATAAGGAAATTGTTGGGGACGCGGGAATACAAGCATAGTCCCACACTGCTGGCGGTGCCGTGTGGGTAAGCCCACATACTTGACCATTCAGCAATTCTGCCTTGCAAAGTGCATCCCAAGCAGAAGCTCGTTCAGGTTCCTACAGGACCGGTAGGGGATGGCTTATTGCAGTATTATTTCTTACAGGGGACCCTGGAAGCCACTCGAAGAGTGTGGGCCGGCCAAATACGGTGGGACGTATCATAGATGCTGTGCGGTAACTCGAAGTCACAGAACAGTTATCGACACGGCAAGATGAATTGTCTCGAAAGACACAGTCCTGACCAAAAAACAAAGCAAGCAAGACACAGAGTAAGATCTATACGACAGAACTATTTATGTAAATCAACAATACTTGTGTGCAGAGCAGCAGCATGCGTTTTACAAGACCGCATACAAGCAAAGGACACCAGCCGATTGGTATGGTTGCATGTGGTGTGGGTGGGTGATGGGAGCAGGGCATGAGGAGTAAATAAAAAACGTAATTAAAAATATGCATGAAGGGGCTACGCATGGAACGATAGTGTGTGGATATGACTCCGTATTGAAAAGAATACGCGAAGCCATCCAGTTTGTTTCTCAGGAATGTGTAAGGCAACAGGACTGTAGCAATCTCTAACGTCCTGTTTTTATTTTTTAGGATTTAGACAGATCAAGAAATAGGATAACGTGTACCAGCTTCGCCCTGTGCACCAGGCAGACCGTTGGGCTCTGAGAATATGCTGGGGAGGATGAGGACAAGGTCCTTGAAATCTCATGGGGTTTCCAGGTCAGGGGACTCGGGGGTTAACATCGAGGACACAGACAACGTGGTACATGATTGCAAGTGTTAAGTTTGAGAAGGAGAAGACTGGACCCCTGCGAGCCAGTAAAGTCAGGGAATCTGCTTCAGCCCAGGAATCTGGAAGGGCTTCCCTGAGGTGGTGACCTCTACGTGGAGTCCTGAAGATAGGAAGGCTTGGTCCAGTGATGGGGGAGGGGCAAACGCAGCAGCATGTGCAAAGGCCCCAAGGCAGAAGAGAGTTCGATAAATCTTTTTATTCAACGCTTTGGGTGGGGCTAAGGGAGATTTATGATATTTGGTGGAGACTCAAAAAGGCAGCCCTTTGGAGTGGAGGTGAACACACACCCCTTTGATCCCTAAGTTCCCCTGATAACTGCACTTGTTACCGAAAATCATTTTTCTTTTTTTTTTTTTTTTTGTTTTAAAGTTGATTTATTTATTTTGGGAGAGACAGAGACAGTGAGTGGGGAGAAGGGCAGAGAGAGAGAGAGAGAGGGAGGGAGAGATTCCAAGCAGGCTCCATGCCGTCAGCATAGAGCCCGACACAGGGCCTGAACTCATGGATCATGAAAACTTGACCTGAGCTGAAACCAAGAGTTGGATGCTTCACTGGCTGAGCCACCCAGGCGCCCCTCAACGTCATTCTTGATCTACCGCTGTAGCTAGGTCTCGACTGAGTATTCCCACTGAGGACAGGGGGGAAAGGGTGTGGTTTGAACTGACCCTAGGGTTTGACTTCACCCCACACATTCCTAGGAAATACCCCATTTGGAAAAATCGCTCCAAAGGCAAGAGACTGGATGGCACCACAAAGCAATGACTTTGGCCGCTTTTCAGTGAAACCAGGGAGCCCAAAGACCTCATCCAAGGCAGTGAAAATGTGAAGTTTGATTGTCCGACCTTCGTGAGGGAGGTGGGGCAAGGTAAGCCACATTGTCAGGTGCGCAGTAAACGCTAGACCCCCGTGTGGATGTCAGGGACTCCAACTCTAGAGCAGAGAAACAGCCCCGCATCCATCAGAGAATGATAAGAACGTTTCAACAACAAATCTCCAAGCATTTGATGCATCAATTCTATGCCGTCCTCATTCAATGGCAGCATATCTTTCGCCCTGTCTTCAAGGCTATCATAAAATAGGCCAGGGATTTAAGGAGCTTTCTTTATTTTTATCTGTGGGTAGGCAAACGGACACCAGCCACTCGTGGCAAACTGAACATCTGCACTCACCTTCCCTTTAAAAATAAGCAAGCAAATCCAATTCTGAAAACAAACTCTTCGCCTCGATTATCTTTTCTATGCTTTCGCATCCTTGTTTGCCAGCCCTTCCTTCCGGTGCGACAAGTTACGTTTTTCAGGACTCCAGCCCAGTTTTCATTATTTATTTGACTTTTGCTTCTCTTATGACCTCTTGCTTTTGCAAAGTTCCTCTGTAATCTTTGCTTTGGCTTCAGTTTGTTTTAAGCTTCTTCCTGATCTCCCCCTTGCCCGGGATTACTCTGTGTTTTCTGTCTTACTGGCATCAGTCTTTACTTTTCTTTCCTTCTGAACTTCTGACCTGAACATTTGGCTCTTGTGGATTTCCCCTTACGCATCTCTGTATCATTGCTTCCCTCGGATTTTATTTTTCCCAGTGGTTTCACCGTTTGGAAAGGTGTCAAAATCGCATTAACTTTACTCAGCACCTAGTAGTCTCTGCAATGCACCGTGGGCTGAATTTAGTCACATTAAAGTCTAATTGCTGCACTAAGTGGATTATGATTACATACTCCACTCCTTTGGTCTGTGAAGTGTATTTTCAATGAGGTGAAAACTTGCCTCTTTGCCTGCAAAGAAGTTTAAAGAGAAGGAGGATACTAATTCTTCAGCCAAAATAATACCCACGTATTCATTCGTTGAATATTTATTGAGCTTCTATTGTATGCTAGGCACCGTGATCATCATGGAGTATAAACTGATGAATAAAAGGAACATCAGCCCTGCCCATGAGGAGCTTAAGTCTGAGTGGAGACGCAGACATTACCAGGCAAAAGCGCGACACATAATTTAAAATCGTGGCAGGCAGGGGCGCCTGGGTGGCTCTGTCGGTCAAGCTCCCACTTCGGCACAGGTCATGATCTCATGGCCCGTGAGTTTGAGCCCCGCGGCGGGCTCTGTGCTGACAGCTCAGAGCCTGGAGCCTGCTTCTGTTTCTGTGTCTCCCTCTCTCTCTGCCCCACCCCCACTTGCACTCTGTCTCTCTCTCTTTCTCTCTCAAAATAAATGAACGTTTAAGAAATTTAAAAAGAAGGAAAATATTTGAGAGTAAATACTATGGCATTAATAATGGTGTTGGGCCTGGAACCTGCTTCAGATTCTGTGTCTCCCTCTTTTTCTGCCCCTCCCCTGCTCATACTTTGTCTCTCTCTCTCTCAAAATAATAAATAAACATTAAAAAACATTTAAAAAATAAAAAATAAAAATTAGATTGTGATGGGTAAACAGATAACTATTTAGGTTGTTGATAGGTTTGCAGAATGAGCAAATAAAAATGTAGGATGCCCAGTTAAATCTTAATTTCAAAGAAATGATGAATAAATTCTTGGCATAATTATGTCCTACACGATGTTTGGGATTGACTTATACTGAGAAAAATCTGTTGTGTTTGTTACTTATCTGATATTCAAATTTAACTGGGTGTCCTGTGTTTTATCTAGCAACCGGGTGGGCACCTCTCTGACGAGGTGATGTTTGAACTGAGAACTGAAGGATGAAAGAGAGCAGAGTTGAAGGCCATGAGACTGAGAGGTGGGCATGACAGAGGGGCGGACTGGGAAGGGGGTCCCTGGTTGGGTGGGAGGCAGAGACAGGGGCCAGATGGTACGGGGCTCTGTGTGCCTTGATAAGGGGGGTAGATTTAACTTGAAATACATTACGAAGCCTTTGAAGCATGGTAAGCATGGGACGTGGGCGATAGATAAAATTTAAGTGCTAATATTCCAATCCTGACTGCAGCATGGAGAAGAGCTTGAAGGGGACCAGAGGAGACCTGAGGGAAAGTAAGTTGAATATTCCTGCCAGAGCTGTTTGGATGGAGGCTCGATAAGGTAGGTGGGTCCCAGATATATTTTGCCGGCAGAATTGACTGTGTTTGCTCACGTATTGGATTGAGAAAGCAGATAGAGAGGAGACATTGTTTTCGAATGGAGGGCCTGGGTAGACGGTAGGGCTACTCCTGAGATGAGGGAGACTGGGGAGGAACAGGGAGGAGGTGATGGGGTGAGAGGGGTCACGAGTTCACCATCAGAAGGGTTAGGTTATGCCAGTGGTGAGACACCCAATGATCCCTATCACCGAAACACCCATGCAGCATCAGGGTTCACAAATGGTTCCCACCTAATTATCTCATTTAACACGGCACTTCCTTAATTTGGGCATCATTTGATTCTGTCTATAGTCCTGAGGTGGCCATGTTGTATCTGAATTCAAGATGCCCCGCTTGGCATCTTGGTGGGGCCCCACTGGTTTGCACCCTGAGTGATGTACGATGTCTTTTCCTACTGCATATAATGTGGATGTTTTCTTTCATCTATAAAGCCAGATTATCATGGTCTTCTATTACACAGATCAGAATGGAGCCTATCTTCCAGTTTAGCAGTGCCCTCTACACACTGGACTTCAAAGAAACCAGCCATTGGGCATGCCCGTTTTGGGAAAGGTTGAGCCCCCAGTAGCCCTGTCTTGGCTTCCCGAGAGAGGAACTCTGAGTTCCCCTTGACCTAAGCCTGACCAGGGTACCAAACTGCAACCCTTGTACAGGCCAATGGCCAAGGTTGTAGACATCAGGAGACCTGGGTGTTCAAGCCCAGGCTTCCCTACTAACTAGCTTGGTGACCTTGAACATGTTACCGATTGTTGTATAATATGAGCAACTTTATATTTAACATGTGTAGCATAGAGCCTAGAGCAGAGTAAGCCGTGTATAATTATTGTCCTTTGTTACCTTCTTTTATAATTAATCATATTACCGAGGGAAGTTACCGGTTAGCCTGAAAAAATTGAGTGCGAGCGATAAGCTGTGACGATTCTGAACGATGGAGAAGCCAGCACACTGGTTAAGAGGCAGCACAGTGGTGAAGAACATGAACCCTAGAGCCGATTGCCTGGATTCGAGTGCTGACTCTACTGCTCGCTATCTCTGTGGCCTTAAGCAGCCATTGAATTTTGCACAGCCTCAGTTTCTTGATATTTAAAATGGAGTAATCAGGCTGCCATGAGAATTACGTGAGCTAATATAGGTGAAACACTCAGAAGTGTGGGTGATGTGCAGTAAGCCATCGTAAAGCCGTCATAAATGTCAGCTACTGTTATGGAAGGGACCCGGTTGGTGGGAGGCAGGAATGGAGACTAAGTTGAAGTAAGGCAAGTTTGAGCTGTTGCCCCAAAAAGACTGGACCTATTCCCCAGCGCCGAGGCACTTGGGAGAGTTTCTAATGGTGGTGGTCCATTTATCCTCATTTCTTTAATATTCCAAAATTATAAAGAGTGACATTTACTTTGATGCTCATGAAGAAGAGACTGTCAGCCCTCTGGAATATTCTGCCCCTGCAGAAGACAGAACGTGTAACCATGCAGAGTGAAGAAGAAGAAAGTTGTACAAAGAGGGAAACAGGAAGAGACAGGGGAAGGAAACAGGTTCACCGTGATGGACCATTGAACACAAGTTACGGGACAGGAACCGAGGATCGGGGCCATTCAGTATGTGCTGAGGGGTGTGGAACAAAGGGGGATTGGTGGCCATCTGATCTCAAAATTCACATGCAGAATTTTGGGGGAAAGGCTTCAGTTGAGGGTAGGCCTTCACCAGGAGTGAGAACTACTCTCTGCATAGAATTCTCACTGAGGGATATTGCCTTGGTCAATTCTCTAGGTTCCAACCTTCCTGGAAGCCCATGTTTCTGTTTGGGGTTCCCTGTGGTTCCAGGGAAGGTAGCCCCAGCTTCCCACCCTGAGGTGAAGCTCCTGATGTACTTTCAGCCAATTCACACCTACATTTACCCCCTGGTGCTCTTCCCCCAGCGACTGGTTCTAAGGAAGGCATGTGAGTCAAGCTGGTTTAATGAGTTAATCTCAAGTCTTTGGGCGTTCTAGGATAAATAAGAGAAATAAGAAACTATGTTCACAAAAAAAGCCGTTCATGAATGCTTATAGCTTTATTTATAATTTCTGGAAACATCCCTGATGTCCCTCAACAGGGGGACGGTTAAACAAATGGCAATAACCCATACTACAGACCCCTGCTCAGCAGTACAAACAGATGAGTGAGTCATCGATGCAACAACCAGTACAAATCTTCAGATAATTATATTTAGTGTCAGCGTTCGGTATCGAAGAGGTGACATGCGCAGGATTGCATTTATAGAACATTCTGCAATGACAAACTTATAGACGTTACAGAACAATGGGGCGCCGGGTGGCTCAGTCGGTTGAGCATCCGATTCTTGATTTCAGTTCAGATTATGATCTCATGACTCCTGGGATTGAGCCCCGTGTTGTGCTTCACACTGAGTGTGGAGCCTGCTTAAGATTCTCTCTCTTTCCCCCTCTGCCCCTTTCCCTGCTCACACGCTCTCTAGAGAGAAGGAAAGAAGAAAGAAAGTAAGAAAAGTAAGAAAGGCAAGAAGGCAGGAAGGCATGAGGGAAGGAAGGAAGGAAGGAAGGAAGGAAAGACGAAGGAAGGAGGGAAGGAAGGAAGGAAGGAAGGAAGAAGGAAGGAAGGAAGGAAGGAAGAAGGAAGGAAGAAGGAAGGAAGGAAGGAAGGAAGGAAGGAAGGAAGGAAGAGATAGAAAGAAATCAGAGAACAAATTAATGCTAGGGATTAAAGAGGAGGTTGGGGCAAAGGATAAGTGGATATGACTATAAAAATGTAATATGAGGCATCCTTGTAAGGGTGGAAATCTTGTGTGTCTCAACTCTATCATTGTAAATACCCTGATTGTTGCATTCACTGTAGGGTAATAGAGGTTTGCAAGATGTTACCATTGGGGTAAACTGTGTAAAGGTAAATGTATCTTTTTGTATTATTTCTTAGAACTACATTTGAATCTATAATTATCTCAAGATAAATGTATTAACTTTTTAAAATGTTTAGGGTAACCATTAAAATAATAATACTGTAGGGGCACCTGGGTGGCTCAGTTGTTAAGCATCTGACTTTGGCTTAGGTCATAATCTCATGATCTGTGAGTTCGAGCCCCGCATCGGGCTCTGTGCTGACAGCTCAGAGCCTGGAGTTTTCTTCTGATTCTGTGTCTCCCTCTCTCTGCCCCTCCCCTGGTTCATGTTCTGTCTCTTACTCTCTCAAAAATAAATAAACATTAAAAAATGTAAAATAATACTACTACATAATATATTTAGTACCATGTACATGGTATAATACATAGTACCATTATTTTATGGTTAATCGTATTTAATTAAATGGTATTAAATGAATGGTTATTTAATGGCATATATATATGGTATATAATGGCATATATGATATATAATATATGGCATATATATGGGGTGTGTGTGTGTGTATATATATATATATACATATATACATACTGATATACATATGTATATGGTGATATACATATATATATCACCATAAAGCTATCAGAAGGTATATTGATACAATGAAATACTACTAAGTAATGAAAAAGTAACAAACTCCTCATAGAAATAAGACCATAGTTAAATCTCAAAACCATTATGTTGAGTGAAAGAATCCTGATACAAAAGAGTATATATTTTATAATTCAACTTCTATGAAATTCTAAAGGAGACAAAAACTATTCTATGGTAGAAACAAACTGAGAACAGTGTTTTTTCTCTTCAGAGGTGAAATTGGGGATTGACTGAGAAGGGTAGGAGTCCTGAAAGAACATTCCAATAATAATATTTTCTTTCTTGTTAGGGGTTTGGGTTATACAGGTGTATGCCTTCATCACAACTCATTTAATGGTACATTTATGATATGTTCATATCATTGTATACACATTTTATCTAAAAACTATAAAAAAATGTTGAATTCTAGTAATTTTGTACATTCTTAAGTGATTAGGGGTGAAGTGTATTGATGTTTGCAACTTACTTTAAATCCTTTTAAAAATAGGGGCTCCTGGGTGGCTCAGTCGGTTAAGCATCCGACTTCAGCTCAGGTCATGATCTCACCGCTCGTGATTTCGAGCCCTGCGTCAGGCTCTGTGCTGACAGCTCAGAGCCTGGAGCCTGCTTTGGATTCTGTGTCTCCCTCTCTCTCTGCCCCTCTTCTGCTCGTGCTCTGTCTCTGTCTCTCAGAAATAAATACATGTTAAAAAAAGTGAAAAAAAGTCCTTTAAAAAATAAAGTGAGTTGATGAGTGAATAGTGGATGGATAGATGGATAGTTTTGAGAAAACAAATATAATAAAATGTTAATTTTCAATCCAAGTCATGGGCATTCGTGCGTTCACTATATAATTCAGTTTCTCTTTATGTTCGAAAATTTCCATAAGAAAATAAATAAGAAAATAAGATGCTAACAGAGGGAAGATACCATCATAAGAATAGGAGTAATAACATAAACCTTGTTGATCTAAAAGAAACCAGGAAAGGAGGGAGGAAGGAACAAAAATGGAAAGGTCACATTTCTGTACCCACATTTGATGTAAATGAACTAAACAGTCCAACTAAAAGATAAAAAATGGAAGGTTGGCTTTAAATAAAACCAGTGATGTGCTATTTACTAGAGATACATTTTAAATATAAGGACACAGATGGATTAGAACTGAAAGGATGAAAAAAAACAAAACAAAAAAACTAACCAAGAAGAGGTAGCATTAGACTATATTAATATCAGACAAGGTATATTGTCTTCGCTCAGGCTACACAATAAAATGCTACTGGCTGGTTGGCTTGAGCAACAGATGTTCGTTTTCTCACAGTTGTGGGGGCTGGAAGTCTGATGATCATGGTCATTTCCTGCTGAGGACTCCCTTCTGGGCTTGTAGATGGCGCCCTTCTCTCTCTATCCTCACATGGCCTTTCCTTGGTGAGTGTACTTGAAGACAGACAGCAAGCTCTCTCATCATAAGGGCGCTAATTCAGTCACGAAGGCTACACCCGCATGACCTCATCTAACCCTAATTACCTCCCAAGGCCCATCTCCAAATACCATCACACTGGAGGATAGAGCTTCAATATTTGAATTTTGAGGGGCCAAAAATACTCGGCCCATAATAAAAGTGAAACATATTAGAGATTTAAAAAACACACTTTTTTTAATGCTAAAGTTTCAACTCAGTAGAAAACTTAATGATCCTTAATTTGAAGGCACCTAATAACAGCTTTAAAATACATAAGGAAAATGTTGACAGATCTAAAGGAGAAATAGACAAATTCAGTTATAGTTGTTGCTTTGTAGGTGACTCTGTTATGGATCTTTTGTTTGCAATAGCAGAAACTAAATCAAATTAGCTTAAGATTGTCCTCTGGCGTCTGGTAGAACTGTTCAGGTTTTTTTTATTCTGTGTCGCTAATTTGAATTCTTATATTATTGAGTTTATTGCACAAAGTATTGCTTCTGTCAAAGTGACGTGGCAATTATGTTTTAAATGCCCCCTACTCTTTCCTTATCTTAGCTGGTTACTGGTGATTGATGTTTTAGTTTTATGCATTCTGGGTCCTCTTGAATCTTCATTAGCATGAAAATTTTTTGTTTTTTTTTTTTTTTTTTTTTTTTGGCAGAGAGAGAATTTTCTGGGGGTTGATGTCTTCCAACCCAGCAGCCTTCAGGGAGTGCTTCAGGCTTCTGAGGCTGAGCCCTTGAAGCCTACTGGGCCAGCCTGTCATGATTTCTACCCCAAGGTGAACCCTTGACTTTCAAACTGAGGAATGTCGGTGGGGACACATTAAGGCTTATCCGATTCCTTCCTGGTCACAATGCTTTCTTGCACGAAGTGCAATTAGGTCTGATTAGGAATCTCTATGTGAAAGAGACCTTGAAGTGTTCGGTAAGGAAATGACACCCTTCTTAGTTTCCAGAAGCAAGTTTACCTTCTGGGGTAGTTTTTGATGACTGGAGTTGGGAGGGGGTGGTTAAACCCCTGTATGTATTCCATCGTCTCACTGGAGGCCTTCCCCTAACATCCCAAACATCCATAGCTTGTTTATTCTTTTATTTATAAAGCATGTATTGAGCGCTTAATGATATTGGGCTCTGTGCTTCTCCCTACGGACAAATAAGGCACCCAGACTGATGTGGTCCTTGCCTACTGCAGCTTATAAGCCAGCAGATTTCTTGTCTTTCCCTGGGATCCCAAACAAACTCATTGCATATGGCGGACAACCAAGGCAATAGTTCTGTAATGGTCATCTACCACTTTGTGTTGCTGCTTATCCTTCCACATCGGGCACACCATGTTCCGAGCACACTCAGCCTAGAGCTGACACCTACACTCCCTATCCCCTCATCGAAAGTTCTAATGCATAGAACTTTTCAGTGATTTAATTGCTGTGTTGTGATGTCAGCACCGCTGGATGTCTAAGTTTTCATTCCTTTTTTTTTATTTTTTTATTTAAAAAAAAATTTTTTTTTAACGTTTATTTATTTTTGAGACAGAGAGAGACAGAGCATGAACGGGGGAGGGGCAGAGAGAGAGGGAGACACAGAATCTGAAACAGACTCCAGGCTCCGAGCCGTCAGCCCAGAGCCCGAGGTGGGGCATCGAACTCACGGACCGCGAGATCATGACCTGATCTGAAGTCGGCCGCTTAACCGACTGTGCCACCCAGGCGCCCCTCCTTTTTTTTTTTTTTTAATGTTTATTTATTTTGAGAGAGAGAGAGAATAAGCAGGGGAGGGGCAGAGAGAGAGGGGGAGAGACAGACTCCCAAACGGGCTCCATACCCTCGGTGCAGAGCCTGACACGGGGCTCAGTCTTATGAACTGTGAGATCGTGACCTGAGCTGAAATGAAAAGCTGGAAAATGACTAAGCCACCCAGGCGCCCCAGGTTTTCTCATTTCTTTTATGGCCCACTGAATAGCCCAACCCAGTCTACCTGAAGAAAGTGCCGGAAGATGGGTCCCACCCCCTGGAAGTCTTGATGTGGCAGTTTCATGACATTCTGTCATTGAGGAAGTTTTCCCTAAGCAGTGGCAGTGATACGCTTGCTGAAATGAACATTGCTTGAAACGCACGTCCCCGGCGGTATCAATGGCGGGACGTGGGGCAGGACTCTCAACAAACAAATCCAGTGGCAGTCAGCCAGGACACAGCCGCAAGCCACTTTTTGTAGATTTGGCTGCCGAACTTTCCAAGCCCACTTCGGGCATGTGTTGCCGGTGGAAGGCGCGCCGGTTGTAGGTGCAACCTTGGCTCCCTTCTGTGACAAGCCTGGGAGAAAATTACTTCCCCGTGATATTGAATTTTATCTAGAATAATTCTTCTACAAGCTCTTAGGGTTTGCCTCGTGTTTTTCATGCATCTTAATTTCCACTAAGCCAGAACTGTAGGACTGGGGCTAAAGGAGGTGATGTTTCTGAAGGAAAACAGGCCACTTATTGGTCCCAGGTGGCACTGAGGCTTTTGATCCTAATGCAACCATTTTTAAAGCCATGCCTGGGACTTGTAAAATTGGTCATTTTATTACAGAAATACATTGGGCTTTTGGTTAGAAAATGCCCTTGTTGGGAGCTCCCACCTGATTGGCCAATCACACGGTCAACTTTTGCAGCCACTTTCTAACCAAAGAATACATGAGGTTTTAAAAATATTTTTGCTCGTGTGGCTCGGGGAGAAAACCATTCTTTATGTATAGCGAGATGCAGTTGAGGGCACTGAGACAAGAAGATTATTCAACAAATGTTATTTTGAATGAAATTGGAACAGAAATTTGCTAGTTCGTAAATTATTATTAACAATCACGCCAAAGCTTTGCAATTATCACTTGTTTATTATATCACCATCTCGTTTGAACCTCATAATGGCCATATGGGATGGGAAGGCAAGAGTCATTATGCCTGCTGGTCGGATGAAGAAAATAAGGTTCATGGGACAGAAATGATCCGGTCTCGTGTGGCCACGCACAGAGGTGGGTCTAGAATTGATGGCTTTTATTCCAGTCAGCTTTCCAGACCATTTCTTTCCAATGCTCACGATCTCTAACATGGGGAGCATCTTGAGAGGAGTCTTAAGATCCGAGGGTTTGGAGATGAGCAGAGTTGGTCCCCTTCTGGGAAAGGATAAAGTTTTAGGTGGCGACGTAAGCAAGAAGGAGGCAATGTGGAAAATAAAATAATGAGACCCTTCCATTTTTTTTTTTTCTGTTCTTTGTTTTGCTGGCTGAGGACAGAGTGTAAAACTTGAAGACCACCAGAAACACACCCTATCGTCTGTTATTTTGCTTATAAAGGATCAACCCCTTTTAGTGACCAACACCACCTGACCATCGTCTTTTCCAGTGGAAATAATTCTGTTAAGAGCCATCCTTCTCTATGAGTGCACCTTTATGGAGCAGACCAGAGGGAAAAGTAATTGAATTTAATAAAAGCTGTTCTCAATATAAAGCCACAGGGAAATACATTTAACTTCAAAGCCAAGATGCATGGTTCCTAAATATAATTAATTGCCTGGCTGTTTCTTCCATCAAATCTCAATTTGACAGTAAAGAAGTGAATTCTTTGGCATTAAAAAATTTTTTTGAGGTAACGCAAATTCTCCATTGGTAGTTATGGATAGATTGATAAAAGTCATCCTCAGAAATGTCATTCTTTGGATTTATCAAAGTGGCCACAGCTGTGACTTCTTACCCCGTCTGTTTCAGAGAGCTAGAAATCGTGTTAGGTAATCTCAACAGAGTTGTCAAAGGGGAAATTTGGAGAACAGCACTTTCTCCCTCTTAACCTCCTCCCCACCCTCTTTTGAAAACTTGCCTTCAAAAGGAAAAAAAATTTTTTCAGAGAGAACCCTTCTCTAAGCAACCCCATTGAGAGAATACTTCTGTTTTTTGGTGCTCTTGTTCTCAAGGGCCAAGGATTGTTTCAACACAGAATCATCGTTGTCTGAAGCCCAGGAAGGGGTAAATGCCTCTAACTCAGCAGATGAAGAAAGTATTCCCAGGGAAGCCTGCACCTCGCTTGATGGAGGTCCTCTGGCTTGCCTGACCTGTTGCTACACTAGGGTTGGGGCTCCTTACCAGGGGACCAGCCATTGTAGGCTGAGGACTGGCCCCTTCCTACTCTCCCCGCTCCTGAGGGAGGGGTGCATTCCTCATCTCTGAACCCCCGTCAGGAGAGAAGGTAGATCTAAGAAGGGAAAGGTTATTTCAAGAAGACCTTCTACCCCAAATTCGTTTCCACAAAGAACAAGCATAGGGCATCCCAGATGAGTCCGAGTGGGAAGTTTGCCCAAACAACATGTGTAACTTTAGCATCGCAAGTCGCTACGGGAGACTATTTTTCACCAAGAGGCCACTTTGAACCACATTGCTTGCATTTAGAAGTGTCTCTGGAAAACATACTACATGGCTGATAAAGAGATGGTAACATAAGCCTGAACACATGTATTTTACAAATTTAATGGTATCAAATATCTGACAAAATTTGAAAGACAAAAATTGTGTGCGTGAAAATATTGACTGCAGCGTTATCCATACCAGTAAAAGACTAAAATCACATAAATGTCCAAATGAAAGGTATTGCTTAAAAAAGCTACAGTACATTCACTTGGCAATATAATAATGCAGTTATTAAAATGTGAACTATAAAGGCTGGCAGGAATATGGAAAAGTGTTTATGATATAATATAAAATTTAAAAACACAAGTATGTGCATATAGGGCGGCAACTATGTCAAAAAGTTTAAGGGCAAAGACTAGAAGTAACTACTATGTAAAGAAGAAAATATTTATGTTGGGATAATGAAATCACAGGTGGTTTTAAAACTTCTGCATTTTATTTTGTCGCATGATACGTAGTTTTTATAATGAAAAAACATAGTAGGAATATTGAAGCCACTATCGGGCATTTATCAACTTCTCATCAAGGACTTTTAGCTCTAGGTGCCCTTCCTCCAGAGTCAACCGTTGGATTTTAGCCACAGGCCCAGAGCACAGGAGGGTCTGTGTGTGATTGGAAAACGTCACTTTCTCTATCTGCCCTGTGAGCCAGACAGATCATTTCATTTCCCTCTGTTCACGGCTCTCTGCATTCTCTAGAATTATACGATCCTCACCTGGCCAGATGGATCAACAGTTGGACGGGGCCTCCTTGGGGTTTTACAAAGAGCAAGATTATTGAAAGCTTTCTGATGACTCAGTTCCCATAAGGGGGAATTTATGGTGAGCAGTTAGGAGCTTGGGAGACTGCAGGCCATGGGGATGAACCAATCTACCCACCTTTCCTGAGTATCAGCTCTCTAAGTAACATTTCTGCAATGAAACACGGTGCCCTTGGTCTGGGAGTGTGCTGACAGAGTCCATCAGGAGGCTGTCTCCAACAGATTGGAAGTCAGTGAGTCTCTGGACCCACGCCTTCTGTAGCTGAGCCTGGGAAGGATTGGACAGCGAGCTCCCTCTGAGTTGGAACAGAGAACTAGTCCTCTGGCATTGGTCTGTGTCACCTGGGAAGAACGGGAAAAGGCCAGCGTGGTCCTCAGCCCCCCATGCTGAGCAAGCAGATTGTGCAAAATATGGAAGAAGGCCATGTGATCTGGCCCATGTTTACCCGCCCACTCTGGTCTCACTCACTGCCCTCCTCCACTCTACTGGGCTTCGCTCAGTGTATCCAACATGGAAGCTCTTTGTCCATCTCAAGGTGTTTGCATTGTCTCTTTGTAATTCTAGGAAGAACCTCTCCCCCTTTCTTTTCTCCACGGTTGTCTTTTCATCCTTCTTAACTGGAAGAACACTCACCGAGTGGCTTTCTCTATCCCCTATTTAAAGTCTGTTGCTCCCCAGTTTGATCATTCTCTACTTCACCTTCGTGTTTGTTTCTATCAAGCAAGCTCTTGGCCATAGAAAGTATAATTGTTTATTTACTGGCTTCCTCATCTTTTTTTATTGTGTCTTCCTTGCTAGACGGTAAGCTTACTGAAATCAGGGACCGTGTCGGTCTTATTCACCCTTGCATCCCAGCAACCAGGACGGTGGTTGGCACATGGTAGGGGCCCAATCAAGATTTGCTGCGTGAATGCATGAATCAATGTGAGATGAACCAAGATGGCATTTTCTTAATCAGCGCCCGTCTCAGAGGGCCTGGCCTCAGTACGCTCCAACACAGACCTTGCTTCCTGGTGCTCGTGGCTTCTGTGACTCAAGATATGGTGTTCTCTGAGTCCACAAACATCTGGGAGACACTGCCCTAATTCTGAGTCCTCAGAAGGGGAGTGACACAGAGTGAGGACTATTCATGCATCTTAAAGCTGCTGGTCAGTAGGTGGCTGCTGGACCCGGTAATCCTTGGGTCTCCTGCCAATCTGGTAGTGATGAAGGAGGGGGAAATGCAAAGGTGAACTTGACAGTTGGCATAAAGGCTTGGTGATCAGTGCCCAGCAACCTCCGTCCCGTTGGGAGGTGCAGCCACCATATTTCTTTCTAAGACTCTTGATTCAAAGTCTAGTTTTCTAGAGTATGTAAGTTTTTCACGAGAGCCTTTTAAAAAAATCTCTGCTAGCAATTTCTCATATTTTTAGAAAACGTGAGGTCAGTGTTACTTACCATTGTGCTCTTGTGGCTGGAAATCGAGGCAGAAATAGCATTTAAGTGAACATCTCTGGTCAATAAGTAGCCCAACAGTAGGAGGAATCCCACCTCCTAATTTCTAGTCCAGCCCATCTCATGAGTAGAGTATTTTGGAAGGTGGAAGCTTT
The DNA here is from genome assembly GCF_023721935.1 of Panthera uncia. Taxonomy (NCBI): domain Eukaryota; kingdom Metazoa; phylum Chordata; class Mammalia; order Carnivora; family Felidae; genus Panthera; species Panthera uncia. The sequence continues at coordinate 72,151,463 of NC_064818.1, read as the reverse complement.
ATTAACTATCCAGTCTTAGAAACCAATAGCCACGGATTCCAAGCCAATGATTTTGCCATAGTTTATTTAACTACGTCTATATTGGACTATTCTGGTTGGTTCTCCTTTGCTTCTATAAATTGTGCTGTAAAGGACATCCTTGTACGTATGTCTTAGTATATATATTTTTTCTCCTAGGAAATTCTTGGTGCCCAAGAATAAAATATATTAGGAAACATTTAAATCTTTTATTATGAAATACAGCACACACATGAGTACATATAACACATGCATGGATCAAGGACTAATTATGAAGTTAACACCTATGAATCACCATGCAGCACATGTGGAAGCTTTCCTTTTGCCCCAGCTGTACCCACTCCCTGACTACTGATCTTGTCCTGGTCTTTCCCTCCAGAGATCATCACTCTCCTGAATTGTGTTCAACCGCTCATGGATAAATTCCCTAAAATATACATATGTGACTATTTCTTTTTTGCATGTTTTTGCCCTGTGTGTAAATGGAGCCAGAACCTAGATAGCCTTCTGTGACATGCTTTTCTTCACTCAGTATTACGTTTCTGGGATTTAACCAATGGATACGTGCCATTCCTTTTCACTGCTGTATACTATTCCTTCAAGTAGCTATATCACTGTTTGTATCAATTTTACCATTTGGGGGGATTCCAGTTGTTTCTAATTTTTCCTCCACAGACCACACTGCGGGGACTCTTTTGTCCATGTTTTCTGGTGCACATATGCAAACGTTTCCACTGGAGTGAGATTTGGGTTACGGTCACGATATACACGGTCAAATATAAGAGAACGTGATTTAGATCCACGTGTCCTATAATGAAAGCATCGGCATTTTTAAAGCAGCCAAGGGAGGGTTTTAGGGTTTCTCTGCCCTCCCTGGCACATGAGTGAATAACACACATGACACGCGGACACGCGGTATCTCTAAGTCCTCCCCTCCGGTACCAGCCACCAACCCGCCCATGAGGGAAGCATCGCTCTGGCCCCGGTGAGGGCCACGGAGAGCTGGGCATTTCCAGGGCTGTGCAGCGTGATGTCTCCTGACTTAGACACAAACGGGCACCGTTTTTGACCGACCTTTGGGAGCAGGACTAAGGGGACACAGGTTTACTGTGTTAAGCGAGTTGTCAGGCACTTTACATACAGTATTCTGTTATGCCCGTTAGTTTCTGCAACTACCCTTTGACGTAAAGAATATAGTCCCCTTCCGCAGGTGGGAAAACGGAGGCTGCCGGAGGTTGCGGAATTTGTTCAAAGCCGCCGTCGGTAGGTGGTGAAGGTGGGGACTCCTGTCTTGCCTTGTCATTTCTTCTCACAGGGGATAATGCCTGGCCCATGGCTGGTGCTCCGTCGATGTTTGTAAATGAATGAAAGCAGAAAGAAAGATGTGGGTTAGGCCTAAAAATCTAACCAAACTCCATCTCTGGCAGGCTCCAGGGTCTGGTGTTAATCCACCGAGAGCTGTGATTGCACACCCCTTGTTCCCTCCCAGCCCTAATCCTTGTGAACGAACTGAAGAGCAGGTCGGAAATCGCCAGGGTGTCTTTGCTGCAGGGAATGATGAGGGCTCTGCGAGGCCACCTGTCTTGAGTGAATGGTCCTGTTTTCTGACCTTCAGAATGGCCTAACGTTAAGTAACAGCTGGAGGGGCAGATGTTCTCTCTGTCGGGGAGGACATGGCCCTGGGTATTCCGTGCTTGCTCAGGAAGCCTCCAGATGCTAGGCCAGCCCCCCTGTTTTTCACTGTGGGATTTCAAAGGGACTTGTAAAGAGGACTTCCTAATCCACCCAAGCCCTGGGGAGGAGTGGTATTATCTCCAGGTTGGGGTGGGGAGGGCCGGATTCATCGTGGAAGTCGTAAATCAGGGGCTGGGTGGCTGGGGGCAGCCGAGGAATCCTCCTTCCTGAGGGCCGAGATGCGGCCCAGGGTCAGCCCTTGGCAGCCCGTGAGGCTGGCCCCAACCCGAGGTCACTGGAAGCAGGGGAAGGAGGCCCAGGCTCTGGGTCCAGGTGTCCTCACCGTTTTCAGACCTGAAAACTCCTCCCTAAGGGTCAAATGTCATTCCTCAGACCCCGACACACAGCACGTGCAGACACTCAGGGAAAAATAAGAAAGCAAACAAACTAGGGCCTGTTGTGATAAATGATACTGATGCTGTCATGGAAAGAGCCAGTATATCTTTTAGAAGACAAACTAATTTCATGTTCGCTGCATATGTATGGATGTATTTAAGACAGAGACAGAGTATAGTCGGGGGGAGACAGAGGGAGCGGGACAGAGAGAATCTTAGGCAGGCTCCTTGCTCGGCACAGAGCCAGACACGGGACTTGATCCCGTGACCGTGAGATCGACACCTGAGCCTAAATCAAGAGTCGGACGTTTGACCGACTAAACCACCCAGGCGCCCCGAGGACAAACTAATTTTAAAACATGGATTTGTATTAAGGGCTCCATAATCGGCCTTTGTTGCTACTTGAAAGAATAAAACAATTAATAATAATAATAATAATAAATGTGTGTATGTATGCAGATGTAATATGTATTTTTTGCAATACATCATTTAATTTTTTTGAAGCCTTTGTTCTTGACCAAGGTAACTTCCAGCTTCTAACCTTGGCTGCCTTGGGTTAAGAAGTATTGTTCTTCTCATCTTATATGTTAATGGGGATTAATATATTTTTATGTACTATATTTTATGTAAGTATATAAGTATGCAGTTATATAATTACCTTTATAATATATATATATATATTTATGGTATAATTATGTATGTATTACTCTATATTACACATACTTTTATAGTCTACAGTTAAGTAGACAATGCAACATTTAAAATTTTATACATTTATACTCACGTAATGCATATATGTTTATGAATATAGTATTGATAATCTAGATACACACGATGTGCATATTTAAATGTATACTTCAATGGGTAATATGAATTAATGCGCCTCAGCATGGGCGTTGGGGGGAGGCGTGATCAGTATCTCAGCTCCCATGGGAACAAAACTGGGTGCTAGAAACAAGAATCTGGGTCTCCCCTTCCCTCTGTGGAGTAATACCTAATCTCTTAGCAGCTCAGGTATTGCAGCCGCGTTCTCCTCGTGGAGAATGTCAGCCTTGCAAGTCTTGTAAAGCTGCAGGCCTGTTCATCCAGAAGGCCGTGCAGACGGACCAACTGAAGCTTTAGTCATTATACTTAATTGGGCGAGTGGCCCTCAGAGCTGTCTATAAACTGTGTGTTCACAGTGAGGTAATTAATAACGCCACTTCCTTTCGGGAGACATATCATTAGCCATTATTTCTAGAAACATGACATTGATCTCTTTATTCAGAGAGGTAATTGCAGGTTTCTGAAAAGGGTGTATGGTTTACCCAACAATTCCCCACAAATGACATCATCTCTGGAAAGTAAAACCCACAAAATCTGTCATTTTAAATCTATAGTTGGGATTTTTGTTCCCTAGGAGGTAAAAGAAGACTCTGGAAAAAAAAAAAAAATGAACGATTTTGGTATGGAAATAAGCATGAACGATAAGGTTTTTTGTTTTGTTTTTTGTTTTTTTTTATATATTAGTCATTTCTTTAGGAGCCTGGGTAAGGAGTTGACTTTGTGCTTGTTAGGATTCTAGCAAGAAGGGAGACAAAGTCATGATAAAAGGAAACATTTTTAAAGGTTTACAACCGCCTTTAGATAATAGTTTTCTTATTGTGTCTTACAACATGCTCACAAATGAATTCCATTTCAACATTAACATGTTGAAAACCCACGAGTTCCAAAATCCAATTCATAACATTAAAAGGAAGCAGAGAGACGCAACATAGGACTTGACATTTGCATTGATTGGATTCTATACTGCAGAGCAAGATTCAAAGGAGAATTTCAGAACAATTTTGCTAAACCCTCTAGCTGACTTCCCGTCAACAATCCTACTTTCAGTGTTCACATCAAATTGAAAAAAATCGAACTTGCCACATTTCACTTTTTTAGGGTCTTTGTAAGGTAATGGTAGGATTAAAAAGAAACAAGACCTTTATTCACTTGGATTATTTTCTTGCCAGTTTCAAATCCTTGCCTAGTTTGGAGAACACCCTGAGTCCATTTGAGAAAGGAGAGGTTAGTAAATTAGAACAACGTAGCTTATTTAAGTCGACTGCAAGATAATCTGCTTCCAAACTCTTTTGTAAACTTTGCACTGTAAACCTTGTTGTATTTGTTGGTGAATTCTTCAAACTACGATTTTCCAAAGCATCTTTCTTTTTATAAACTTGTTTGACACCAACTTCCCTGCTTTTTTGGGTAAGGTTCTAAATGGAAACCATAGACCCTCTAAATTTGCCATAAACCAGCATTTCTCAATTACATTAGAGGGGAAACCAAATGTGCAAGATGTTGTAAATAAATTTAGAACATGATGCATGTTCTAAATCTCCTCTTGGAAACTGCCTGTGCCTATTGGAATATTAAAGGCTCTGAGAAGCCCTGTAGAGAAAGAGAGAAGCTACTTAGCCGTGTTTAACTGGAGGGTTTTTTAAAGCTCTTTTACTCTTAACTTTCTGTATATTTTAAATGTGTATAATAATGGGCTAAAGCAAAACAATTTTACATTTTTGGGGATAATATCTATTAATTTAAAAAAAATTTTTTTTAACATTTATTTATTGAAAGAGACAGAACGTGAGCAGGGGAGAGGCAGAGAGAGAGGGAGACACAGAATCCAAAGCAGGCTCCAGGCTCTGAGCTGTCAGCACAGAGCCCGATGCGGGGCTGGAACCCACAGACCATGAGATCATGACCTGAGCCGAAGTTGGACGCTTGACCGACTGAGCCACCCAGGCGCCCCTATCTATTAATATTTTGCAGAGTGAATATTTCTTAAAACTCTTAGGAAACGTCGTCCTAAGTGTCTTCACTTAATCTCTTTGAACACACAAGAGAATCACCTGCCTATGGATCTCCTGATTAAATATGAAAGCTTTAAATTAGGAAACTATTGAATGTCGTGGGTGTGACTTTATTTCTCAGGTAAAAAGAATTTTCAGTGGTAGTCAAAGCTGGTTTTGACAAGACTAGATTTTCATTCAGCCCGAAAATAGAAGAGAAAAGATGTTTTTCATTAAACAGTGGTAATCAGCAATACATTTACTTTGCTGGAAACAAAGTCAAAATTGTGAGCGGAACTCGCTGAAAGAAAACGTGTCTCTTTTAAATTTTAGGTTCGAAAAAAGGATGGAATTAAAAATGATGTTCACATGCCTAAATAATTATTTTAAAGATAACCCTGAAATGTCATTTAATGTCTCAATACCAAATGGGTAGATACTGGACTGGATAATTTGGCATTTTTGGATTTGGAGACTTGGAGAGGGTATTTATGGCTTATGAGTTTTAAAGCCATAATCTCGTGATGAATTTGGTTAGCGTTATTAAAAGCTACATCTTAAATATCTCTGCTTTGTTTAATATATTAAATTTATTAGTACAGTTGTCTGCTGGATTTTATTTTTAACCTGGCAGGAGCATATGCATTTTCATCTAAATTTAATGTAAATGCTCAAATTTATCTTCAGATGCTTTGCTTAGTTAATTATGCAGACATATCTTGCTAATGTAGCAAACAACCCCATCCAAGATGTACTTTGGATGCTTAATTATCCATAAGAATTAAAAATCCTCTGATGAAAACAAAACACTCCCATTAAGAATCAAAAAGTCCGTTTTCCTCTCCCAGATTCAGATCCCAACATGTCTTTGTTCATGATATTTACCACTAGTGGGGCTTTGCTCAGGGGGATGGGGACACCACAGGAGAGCCTTAGGCTAGGGGGCTAGGGGGCTGGGGGTAGGTACTGTGATGGTTTCTCTGAAGAGCATCCTTCTAGGGCTTCTTAGTTTTAGGGGTGTTAAAATGTGCTGATGAATCTGATGTTTTCCTAATGTCTCGGATTATTCCGTGTGTGACAAATAAATAATGAAAAAGTCTTCTAAGGGGTATTTCAGTTAAACAAATATATCCTGGCTCCATCAAGTTAGTAGATTGAGATGTTTTTGTCTTTCCTTTCCTGCCTTGGCGGGTCTGATAAAATCAGAAACTTCTCTACCCTTTGGATTTTTAAGTAGGAAAGAAAGACCAGATTTAGGCCTGGATGCCTCTCCCTGGGCCCACTGAACCCGAACCAAGTGGTTGTGGATTGCAGAAACAAGGGTTCCATTGTCGTCTTCATTAATCAAACCCCCCGAGCCAGATGAATGGGAGGCATTTTTTAGAGTAAAATAATTCACCAGAATTTGGATGTGTTTCTCTTTAATTAGTTTGATGAGCCCTGAGTCTGAGGACTTGTCAAACACCTGGTATTAACCCTGCGCTACTGACCTAGGGGAAAAAAGCCGGGAGAGGCGAAAGGGTGGAGGCAGGTGGAATTCGCTGAATGAGAGGCCTTTTCTGTGCAGCCTGTGCTCCAGATGAAAAGGATCATTACCACAATGATACTTCTAATTATACTGTCATTAGGATACGTCTTCGGCCGTGATGCGGGGAGCCTTGCCTTTAGACAACATGATCCAGGAGACAGTGAAAGCAGGGAGGCCTGGGAGGTGTTTGACCCCTTCCCCGGATGCAACGCAATTTAAGTCCTCGGCGCCGAACCCAAGACCCCAAGAGTTTCCAATTTGCCTTTGCTCCATTCTTCCCGCGTTGCACGTGAAAGGTGTCACAACAAGCACTACGTATGTCACCGTGGGGAAGTGTGTCAGCGAGGGACTCTTGGTGCACCCAGTTCCGCCCCTGTCAAATGGGCGACACCTCCATATTCCGTGTTTGACGTTCCGCTCAAGTTCAGCCAGTGGACGTGTTTACTGCGGGATGCAACAATCATCTAGCCACTTGCGTGCCACTGGGTAATCAAGGACCAAACAAAGGTACTGTAGGACGGATTCCTAAGACTAGCGTGTGTTGACGAAAGCAAAGAGGGTGCTGCAGAATTAAGGGTAGAGGGCGCTCTGTCTGTCCGTGGAGAGGTGTGGCTCAGGGGGAGGAAGTATGGGCTTTGGAGCTTCATGGGTCCGGATTTGGATCTCGGGCTCTCAACTTGCTAGATCCTTGGCCTTGAGTAGATTACAAATTTCTGAGCCCAGATTCCTCATCTGTAAAATGGAGGTTAATGATTGTACCTACCTCACAGAGCTGTGAGGAGACATAAATAATCCAGGTATACTGCTAACCAGTACTTACAAAACTTAGCAGGTGGTAGTGAAAGAAAGTTTTCCTAAAGGGAGTCTTTTCCCTGAAAAGATCAGTCTATTAGAAGATCCTGCCTGTTGTTACGATGAAGGGACTCACCAACGGACTGCCTCTTGCTGAGGTTAAATGCTAAGTCATTTTCTGGATATTCCAGTTGCCAAGTGCCTAAGGAAGGCTGGTTGGTAAACTAAATTCTTTATTTTCTAAGTCTGCTTTGAATACAACAAGCTGCTCAAAACTGTTTCCGTATAAGTACCTGATAAGACACATTCTCCTAATAAGATAGCATGTTTCATGTCAGTGACATTTTGGATAGCGAGAATGATATTGTTCGGAAGACGCTGAATATTTTTAGAATCTAGTCTTCAGGATCATCAACCACGGTGCCCCAAACGGGGTCATGGGTTTTAGCATGAATAAGTCCGACCCAGCTGACATCTTTTAAACACTCTGTCTGCCCCTAGCCTTCAACTGGAGCTGAGGTTGAAAAAGACATTTTGTTTCACATATTAACGTATACATAAAAGTGGATTTACACATAGGATGAGAATCTGAACTATTTGGAAGAAAGGCGCTATTTACATTGAAAGTATTCTTATACTTCCTTGCTATTCTTTTGAGAATAGCAAACATATACATGTCTATATTGAACAATAGTCTAAGGGAAACCACAACTTAAACTATTTTGGAATAAGTCATTCTCAAGGCTCACACTTAGAGGGTGTGGATGTTTCATGAAGCATCATGGAAAGCATACATTGGGATAATTTATTTTAATGACAAATATCACTGAAGATGTGCTGTGCTGAGTGGCATAGGCCGAGCACAAAGCGTGCATCGAGGGAAGTTGGTGCCATCAGAGGATACACGTACACACACACAGTCTCTCTCTATGCAAATTTTGTGCAAAAAATATCTCGTGTGTATATATAACTCAGACAGTGGCGTAGCTGCATACACATCCCAGACAGTTACTGACCCCCGAAAAAATATCAGTGGATTGTTGTCATATATTTCTAACTCGGTAATGGGATTTTCATCAGGTGAAACAATTCTCTTCCTCCTCCCCCTCTTTATTTATTTTTAAGCTCCTGCTGTGATTATTTTAAAGCTTATACATTTTGTGGGTTTTGGTATCATGCTAAAGTTGAATTATCACGAACCCTGAAGGCCAGCTAAATCTATGAGCTAGTTAATTTCTACCACCATTGTAAAGATGACATTGTATTGCTATGAATTTTAATTAAAATGGCAGACTTTGTTTAATCCTTTTATTAAAAAAGCTCCCTACAATGCAAGTCAAAAGTTTATGGAAGAAAGCGGTTAATTTTGAGAATGTTTGAATATCTTTTCTGTTCAAATCTCATAAACGTAGCCCTCCATCCATCCACTTTTCCTTTCCGAGACAGTTTTCCAGCTATTTTGTATAAAAAGTAGAGCCTGGAATTTGCTTTGGATATAATTAGGGCCCTAAAATGTATGGTCGCTCTCTGAAAACTCTATCTCCGAGCTCTTTTGCAATACAAGTTAATTAACTGGATTTAGATATTTGCAAGATGATATATTTAATGGGATTACTGCTCATATAATGTTCTCAGTGACTGATTTGCAATCTAAGCTCACAGAACGGAGTGCTGAATTTCCAGCTCTTTGAGAGTTAATGTTGTGTTAAAGAAAAGTACAATTTGAACCTCATTGTTCATGAATAGGTGAGTTATTCCCGTGAAATGGAGCCGGGCCCTACAAGGGCTGCAGCAGGGCAGATGCGTGTTCAGGAGCTCGCAAACCATCACATTCCAGCCACGGCCCCGGGGAGCTCGATCCCCACACCTGAACTCCTGACAAGTTCAAGGCAATTGTGTGTCTCGTCAAAATATAATGGCCCATTATTCAGCGTCCGTCTCCCAAGTGGGATCAATTAGATGCTTCTGCTCCACAGGCTTAAAGATGAACACCCGTGTTTTGGTTGGTTGAGGGTTAAAATGAAACCATACATAACCATCCTGCCCCCCTAGGTCTGACCACTGTGAGCTCCGAGCGTTCCGAATCCATCTTTCAGTGCAGTCATTCAAAATATTTGTGATTATTTTATTCGACTGTGCGGAGAGGTAAGTAATAATTCGCTCTGAAGGAAGATCAATAGGAAAATGTCAGCCTTTCAAAGGAAAAATCCCTTTCCATGCATGTCCGCCTTTGTCTTACTCTCGCTTTTTGTTAAGCAAATATACTTCTGCCCATGAGTTGCGTTCACTCCAATGTGATGCCTTCAGCCATTGAACATGACATCACTAATGAATATAATTTAAATCTCCCTGATCAGAGAACTACTGTAAAAATAGCATTTTAGCTAAAATGTTGAGACTTTTATTAAATGTATAAATATTAGCTCAGTCAATAACTATTAAGAGAAAATTTAAATTCTCCCTTAGTTGGAAGGCTACATAATAGTATATCCAGTTTCTCCTTTTCGTTGGAACTTAGTAAGTGAAATGGTTCTTTGTACTTGACCTAACGAGATAATTTCCAGGGATCCGTAGACACAGTCTGTGCCTGGTATCTGAGCCCTGGATTGCCGCTGAACTCTCTCAAACAAAAGAATGTCTTTAAAAGGAAACACCTTTCTAGAATATAGACAGGACAGCTTCCCTCGGTTTTTAGCTAGGTATTCATGAAGGGGAGCTGTTGGGCAAAAATAAAAGTATAATTTGAACACGGGTGTCAAAAAGTCAAGAGACCAGAATCACCTAATGCAAGAGCTGAGTCAGCAGAGACATAATTTGGTCTAAATTTACTCTATGAATGAGAAGGCTGTAGTCCAAAGAGGGGAAGCGATTTCCTGGATGGGGTCGTTGGAGCCTGGACATCATTGAGCTTTGGAGAGCCCCTGGGCAGATGGCTTAGGCTGAGGGGGGTGGGGGTGATATGGGAAAGGCAAGGCACATGAGTCAGGGAAGGAGTCTGACTTTTACTTTTGTTGCTTCCCGAACACTCCATGGAGTCAGAAGCCACTCACGGGGACACACACCAGTCACGTGGCTCCCTTGTACTCGTCTCAAACACTCGTGGATGGGAAGTCCCTTCCCCCGTAGCGGATGGGCTCACAGGAATTAGTACATAAGTCAGTAGTCCTGCAGTGATTCTGGGTCTGGCTCCAAGGGCTCCTGACATGACCCCTTGGGAGGCACCTCACCCCCTCCCTTCCCCCTGCTCTCCCAGCCCACTTCAGATGAGTCAGTCCCTGATTTTCCCTCTTTTCCTATTCCTTTCCTCTTTGGAGGTTCATAGAAAGAACTATTTTCCTACCTTATTGAACTTTTCCAAAGTCAAGGGAGTTGGATTCAATCTTCCAGCCCCTTTCACCTTTCTTTCAGACCTCCGCTCATTTTCCAGCCTTTTCTGACCTTCACAACCAGGTCAATCCCTCCAACGTGGCTTTCATAACGTCACGGATGTCTCCTCCGTGGCCCTTCGTATAATTGTCATTTTATGGGCATTTGTGTGCTGTTGCTAATAGAACTTTTTATTTTGAAATAGTTAAGACTCAAAAAAATTTGGAAAAGTAGCACTGATAATTCCTGCATACTCTTTACTTAGTTGCCCCTGTGGTAGCCTCAGTGAGAATCTTGGCGATAACCACAGTAAATTGTCAAAAGTGGAAATTGACATTGGTACAAATACTATTAATTCAGGCGAAAGCCTTACTATGATTTCAACAGCCCTTATATGAATATTGTGTGTGTGGTTTTATGAAATTTAGGGGCACCTAGGTGGCTCAGTGGGTTGAGCGCCTGACTCTCGATTTAGGCTCAGGTCACGACCTCAGGGTTGTGGGATTGAGCCCCACACAGGGCTCCGTGCTGAGTGTGGAGCCTGCTTAATAATCTCTCTGCCCCGGGACACCTGGGTGGCTCAGTCGGGTTAAGCGTCCGACTTCGGCTCAGGTCACGATCTCATGGTTTGTGAGTTCAAGCCCCGCGTCGGGCTCTGTGCTGACAGCTCGGAGCCTGGAGCCTGCTTCAGATTCTGTGTCTCCCTCTCTCTGCCCTTTCCCCCAGTCTCTCTCTCTCTCTCTCAAAAATAAACAAACATAAAAAAAAAAAAGATGCTCTCTGCCCCTCTCACTGGCTTGTGCTCTCTCTCTCTGTAAAGATTAAAATAAAATCCAGTTATGAAATTTTAGATTCTAGTAGCTATTGTCACAGTCCAGAGACAGAGCTATTCCTTGACCCCCCAAGACCCCCTCACGTTGTCTCTTAATAGCTGCGCCCTATGCTACCTCTAACCCCCGGCAATCACTGACCTGTCCTCCATCACTATTTTCTCCATCACAGTTTTACAACACCGGAAATGTTATAGAAATGAAATCCTATGGTATGTAATCCTTTGACGGCGGCTTTTTGCACTGAGCCATTCAAGAGATCCATCCAAGCTGTTTGCATGCATCGGCAATCCGATCCCTTTTACTACGGAGTCACATTCCCTGGTGTGGATGTTCCACAATTGCTCTTCCATTCTCCTGTTGAAGGATGTCTGGGTTGCTTCCAGTTTGGGACTCTTGCAAATAAAGCTTCTATAAACATTCATCTGTAGGTTTACGCGTGAACATACCTTTTCATTTCTGCTGGACAAACACCCAGGAGGGCATTGCCGGTTTGTATGATAAGCGTATAAGAAGCAGCCTACCCGTTTTCTAGGGAGGCTGTACCATTTACATCCCAGCCTCCCCCCAGCAAAGTATGAGAGACCAGCTGTCCCACCTCCTCGTCAGCACTTGGTATCGTCCGTTTTCTTCACTTTGGCAATTTTAACAGGTATGCAGCGGTCCCTCATTGCACCTTTCATTTGCACACCCGCGGTGGCTAATGGTGTTGCACACCTTTGCACGTGCCCATTCGCCAGCCGTAGCTTCTGTGGCGAAGATCCGTGGCAGTCTTGCCCATTTTCTAATTGCCTTGCCTGTTTTCTTCCTGTTGCATTCAGAGTGTCCTTTCTATATTCTGGATACAAGTCCTTCGTCGGATATTGTGATGTGCAAATATTTTGTTCCGGTCTGAGGCTGATCATTTTATCTTCTGGAGAAGGTATTTTGCCGAGGAAGAGTTCTTAATTGTGGTTGAGTCCAATCTGTCTAATGTTTTCTTTTATGGATCATGTCTTTGATAACATGTCTAAGACACCATGCCTAAGAAAACTTTGCCCCATCCTGGGTCACAGAGTCTGACTTGGGAACACTAGCTGGTATGGTGTGTGAGATTGTTCTCAGACTGGGGTGGGGGAAGAATGCTCGTTCTACAATAGCCCAGGTAACCAACCCTTTCTTTGCTACTTTTGGGGGATGGTTACTGACTCGGTACCACTTCGTGGAAAGAGGAAGAATTCACGTAAGGCTTGAAAATTAAATGCTCCTAATAACCATTTGTTATGCGAATGAAAGATGTGTTTCTCAAAATAGATTTGTATCTGTCCAAATTATCAGTTATCCAAACAGGGTTTTGAGCAAGAAGAAAACTTGTGCGTGTGTTATAATGACATTTGAGCTCGCTTAGCAAAACAACAACAACAAATGATGCATAATACATGCAAAAAGAGATTGGCTTACCACCGAAGACCCTTAATTGTACAGCATATCCCAACTATGTAAAAGCCTCCACATAGAAGAGCTAATTCTATTTCCCCTCCCCGCTTTCAAAACCAGAACAATATGGCTTTTCCAGAAACTGAAGGAGTTTATACTTGAGATGAGATCACATTCTGTTTAGGGGAAAGGTGGCTACGTGTATGTTATAAAGAGCGTAGTCCCTTCTGGTGATCTTGGCAAAGGGTGAAAGTAGCCCATAGGAACTTCGGCATGACTCACACCAAGTTGAACTGCAGCCAAGATCATTGGATGAGGAATCTTTTTCACGATTTGAAATCTAGGAAATTACTGAAATCCAAAGACAAAATTCTGAATTTAGTTTCTAAGAAAAAAAAGAAGGAAAGAAGAAAAGGAAGGAAGGAAGGAGGGAGGGAGGGGAGGAGAGAGGGAAGGAAGGAGGGAAGGAGGGAGGAAGGAAAGAAGGAAGGACGGAAAGATACCATTAGGCTCATATATTTCAATAAATTGTATCTGTACTCTACCAAAGTTCACATGCTTGGATGGCTTTAATGAAAAGTATGTACTTATTCATCTGGTTACTTGTGGGAAGTCAACTGAGTTGTGCTCACCACTTGCTGAGAGGCTCACACAACCACACATATCTGAGCAGTGCTGTCTTCACTCTCTGGCCATGTTTGCTTCATGACTCGAAGCGAATTCCGTATCTTAATTCCGAAGAATCTAAAACACTGGTTCCTGTATGATTTTTCCCCCCCAAATCTCATACCACTGAGCCTTCCTACCTGTGAGAAAGATGCTGATTCCCAACATCATCAGAGATGAGGATTCCCGGCCTCTTAATGGACCAGGAGAGGGGACTCGAGCGTGGGGACTTTTAGGAAACCAACTCATGAGAAACAAAATAACCCATTAAATGTCAACACAATACCCTGAATTCCTGTTAGTCATTTTTGAAAAGAGAAACGGGCATTGGTTACACCAAGATAAGGCTAAGATGCTTAACAGCAGGTAACTGAGATGCTCTGTAGCAAGTGGAAGGAGGAAATGGGGGCCCTGTAAAGATGCCTTTAGATTTTGCCCGGGGAAACATGTCATACCCATCCAGCGTGCATTCCGGCCTGTCTCTCTGTCGCCACCAGTTTAAACAAACTCTTAAGTGTCCTTGTGAATTTGTATCATGAGATGTGAGGGCAGAACAGTCCTTCAGTGTATTAATGAGCCAGTGGTCAGGTCACCTCTGCAAGCAAATACTTTAAAAAATAAGGCTCCCGGAGCTCTGTCTCTGCCGGAAGCAGGCACGCGTTAACTCCTTCAGAGAAGGGGCTGAAAAGCTTACATTCAGGACACGTTAGCCTGAAAACAAGTGTACTTTTGTGTCCGGGAGGATTCTTTACATCGCTGTCAATTTAGTACATCGATAGACAGAGATCGTACTCCATTCGGGTTGCCCTCCAAGTTGAGACCCCTCCGCAGGCCACACTGAGTGGAACCGTGGACCCTCTCTGATTTCCTCCCTCTCGCCACAGACACTCTTAGTTCCCTTTCCCCAACGGTGACCCCCTCCAAGTGTCTAGGGAGGAGAAATGACCTCTAGGCCACGCAAATAGTTATTCGGGTCTGTTGATAGCATGTAAACTGGGGGCAAAAGAAATGCACGCGTGTGGGGCACCTGGGTGGCTCCGTCAGTCGGGCGTCTGACTTCGGCTCAGGTCATGATCTCGCGGTCTGTGAGTTCGAGCCCCGCGTCTGGCTCTCTGCTGACAGCTCGGAGCCTGGAGCCTGCTTCGGATTCTGTGTCTTCCTCTCTCTCTCTGCCTCTCCCCAGCTCATGCTCTGTCTCTGTCTCTCTCTCTCTGAAAAAATAAACATTAAAACATTTTTATAAAGAAGTGCACGCGTGTGCGCACACACAGACACACACATCCCGATAACAATAAAAAGTTAGCCCTGGTACACCAATACACCACGGTATGGTGTCACCGATTTTGGCACTCTAGGAGTGACCCCTAGGTCCCTGCCAGCCCACCGGTCTTTTCTACTCTGCTGTGAGTTTTCGGATGATGCTACTGTGCTTTGAGCTATTGAAGTTGGGGAAAGAGATGATTTTCTTTTGGCGATGTACTTGTTGGGTTCCCAAAAATCTGCATGGACATCAGGTGTTTTTGTTTGTTTTAATGCCTTTGATTTCTTAGTAGTTAGAGGAGGTAGGGGTTGGATATACCTCCAGTAGATTCCCACCTTTTTACTTTTGGAATATTCTGGAGGCAAACGTCTCCCTCCTCAGGAGGAAGAAATGGAGGAAGAGGCAGCGTGCAGTCCTCTGCTGCTGTGTTCTGAGTGTCCTGGCCTTTCTTCTCTTGGTACCTCCAGGTTCCCCACGTTGTGCTAGGGTCTGTCCCCTGGAGGGTCAGGAGGTGGCCGGGGAGTAGACTCCTTCCCATTGCTTTAGTTCATTCACAGATTTAATAAATATTTGCAAAGCGTCTTCCAAGTTCAGAGCATCGTGGCAAGTGCTGGGGAACAGACTGACATGTTCATTACCCTCATGTGTTCTAGAAAACTCCTCCCAGAACTTCAGCTACCTATCCCTTCATTAATTCTAGTCCTTTGGTTTGCTCTCCAATCACTCCTTGGGCACCTAATCTTTGATTTTCAGAGAGGGCGAAGGAAATGGAGGTACATTTTTATTTTTCCCTACACACTGCCTCCAGTGTTGGGATGTATTTTCAGTGTCAGAGAAGGAGCCCCTCTATCCCCCTCCAAAATCATTTTGCTTGACTGCTATGGATAAATGTTTATGTCCTTTCCAAATATATATGTTGAAACCGAATCTCCAGTGTGATGGTATTTGGAGGTGAAGCCTCTGGGAGGTGACTAGGTCATGAATGGGATTAACGCGCTGATAGAAAGGATTCCAGAGAGTTCCCTTGGTCCTTCTGCCATGTGAGGACACAACATGGCCATCTATGACTTAGGAAGTAGGTTCTCACCAGACACTGAATCTGACAGCGCCTTGTTCCTGGACTTCCTAGACTCCAGAAGGGTAAGGAATAACTTTCTGTTGTTTCTAAGCCACCCAGTCTACGGCATTCTGTCAGAGCAGCCCAAACGGGCTAACACACTGCCATTCCCTGATCATTCCCTGCCATTTGGTTTAATCCAGCCAACATTAAGTACTTTCTGTATGCAAGCCAGCTCTGTGCAAGGCATTCTTCTGCTCAGCCCTGTGGTTCAAAGCAAGGTCGTGCTGCGCACAGAGCCCTGAAGCCTTATCCAAGTGCTCCGTGTCAGGTGACAAACGGGCAATGACTGAGCACCTAGATGTGTCCCAGGCACAGAGGGTATGGCCGCGAATAAGACAGACACAGTCCCTATCATGGTCTAGCTCAGTTCCCAGGTAAAGTCCAGGCCTCCAAAACCTTTTTGCCCAATGGAATCCGTGTAACCCAGTGGAATCCATTTGCCCAATGGAATCCGTGTAACCCAGTGGAATCCATTTGCCCAATGGAATCCGTGTAACCCAGTGGAATCCATCTGCCCAATGGAATCCATTTACCCAATGGAATCCACTTGCCCAATGGAATCCATTTACCCAATGGAATCCACTTGCCCAATGGAATCCATTTACCCAATGGAATCCACTTGCCCAATGGAATCCATTTACCCAATGGAATCCATCTGCCCAATGGAATCCATTTACCCAATGGAATCCATCTGCCCAATGGAATCCATTTACCCAATGGAATCCGTGTAACCCAGTGGAATCCATTTGCCCAATGGAATAACCAAGAAATGGGCAGCATTTCAGAAGCATCTTTTCTTAAAAATTTTTTTTTTAAGTTTCCCAGTACAAAAGTAATAGATTTTTGGTGGGGGTGGGGGAAGGTAGAAGGAACCCTCATCAGCTCTAATATACCTCTTTTCTGTCCAGTCTCTTTTCTTTGTATTTTCATGTAGCACGCTCAGAATAGCAACAACTTTTATTTTCAACGCTGCATTTTTAGAGAACGTTGTAGCGTGAACATTTTTCATGTGATTACAAAGTCTTGTTGAATATTCTTAGTGACTACACAATATGGTAGGAAATATCTCAAGGCTTTTATGGAAATACGAGTTTCCTGTTGCTGCTCTAACTCATTTCACCCAACTCAGTGGTCTGAAAAACAGAAATTTCTTCCCTTACGGTTCTGGAGGCCAGAAGTCTAGAATCGGCACCAGCAGGCCCAAATCAACGTGTCAGCAGGACTGTGCTCCCTCCAGAGCCCCAAGGGGAGAATCCGTTCTTTGCCTCCTCTAGCTTTGGCTGCTGCCAGTGTTCCTTGGCTTGTGGCCACATCACGCCAGTGTTCAAGGCCAACATCTCCAAATCTCTCTCTCTTCTGTTGTCACACTGCTTTCTCCTTTTCTGCATGTCAAATCTCCCTCTGCCTCTCTCTCATGGGAGACAAACCAAGAAATAGAGCCTTCACTCTAGAGAACAAACTGATTGTTACCAGAACGGAGGCTGGGGCGGGGGGAGGGGCGGGATGAGTGAAATAGATGATGGGAGTTAAGGAGGGCACTTGTCGTGAGGAGTACTGGGTGATATATGGATGAATCACCATATCGGACACCTGAAACTATTGTAACACTGTATGGTGACTAACTGAATTTAAATAAAAACTTAAAATCAATATTTCCCTCCGTGTGTATATAAAATATAATATATATTAGAAAGAATTATTTATGATGCATTTTATTTTTGTATTTATTATATATTTACACACACATACATGTGTATATATACATATATATGCACACACACACACACATATATATATATATATATGTATGTATATATATATATATGTATATATATATATATATATAGGTTCTGTTTCTCTGGAGAATGCTGAGTACCACAGGAAGAAATAGAAAATATGTGAACTGGGAGTAATTCCTGACTCCATATATATATATATATATATAATTCCTAATCCATATATATATAATTCCTAATCCATAATATATATAATTCCTAACTTCCTAATAATGAATCAATATATAAAAATAGTAAGAGGGGCACCTGGGTGGCTCAGTAGGTTAAGCAACCGACTCTTGGCTTCAGCTCAGGTCAAGATCTCATGGTTCGTGAGTTTAAGCCCCGCATCGGGCTCTGCCCTGACAATGTGAAGCCTACTGGGGATTCTCTCTCCCTCTTTCTGCACTCCTTTCTCTCTCTCTCTCTCTCTCTCTCTCCCTCCCTCTCTCTCTCTCTCAAAAATAAGTAAGTAAAGAAAACTTAAAAAAATAGTAAGAAATGCAAGGAGTTCTTAAGAATGAAAACGCACACAATTGAACAAAAGTGAACAAAGACCCACGACTCGTGATTTGTCCATCATTGCTGAAGAAGAAAACTTTCATTAATGTCACTGATTAAAACTAAGCCGACAGAAGCACCCATTGAGGGAGGTCCCAGGGCGGTGACGGAGGAATTTCCCTGCAGTTTGACCTCTGTGTTTCTATTTTTGCCATAACCGGAGGCATGACGAGAACAGAGTAAATTCCAGTTTATCCCAAGTGTTTTGCTAATGGGCGCATTATCCAGTGACTAATAGAACATGGTTCCACCCAGTGCTCGTGGTGAAGCCACTCACGGGTTTCCCTGCGAATTCACCACCATATAAACCCTGATAATTTTAGGTTCGTTTTAATGTTAATGACCACTTACAAGACCAGGGCTAAAAGTTTGCAGCGTGAAGCATGGTTCCCGAGCAGGCAGGAACCACAGAGTGTCAGCCTTCCCTTAAGTCAGCATGAATGGTGACTGTAAAAAGTCCATTTCTCTGGCAGGGCTAATTTAGGGTGTATATGATACAGAAGGTGCATTTAAAAAAATAACAACTTCCACTCTGTATAAAGGCTTAATGGCTTTCTCTGGTCTTTGGATTCAGTCTTCACCATGCAATTTAAAATGCAGTCATAACTTTAATAAGATACATATTAGAAATCGGTTGAGGGTTTTTTTCCCCTCACTCCATATGCACATGAGCTCTCATACGCCAGGATGTATTTTCTTTCAAACACTTTCCCCAGGTTCCTCATTTTGGTGAAAAGAGAGAGTGAGGTTTAGCAAAACTACTTAGGTAAACTTGCCCTGGGTGCCAGCTCCGTGCCCAGGGCCGGGATGGGACAGAGGAGCCGCTCCCTGGCAACTCAGAGTCCAGCAGGTGAGCTGCAGAGGCAGGTCAAGGCCGGCAGAAGCACTGGGAAGGGAGGGCTTTCGCTTTCCCAGCATGAAGATATAGCATTTGTGTTTTTTTCTTTTAAAATTTTTTAATATTTTTATTTATTTTTGAGGGACAGAGCTTCAGTGGGGGAGAGGCATAGACAGAGGGAGACACAGAATCCAAAGCAGGCTCTTGGCTCTGAGCTGTCAGCACAGAGCCCGACGCGGGGCTCGAATCCATGAACCGGGAGATCATGACCTGAGCTGAAGTCGGAGGCTTAACTGACTGAGCCACCCAGGCGCCCCATTCGGGCCTCTTTCTAATAAGTGAGGCCGTTTTGCCTGATGATGAAGTGTGGATCCAGACTGGCATTGCCACTTGAGTCTGGCAAGTTAAGGGCTAGTCTGTGCTTCTGTCCCTCATTTGAAGACTGGGGGTGGCAATAGAACTGATGTTACACTGTATTCGTTGTGAGGCTCAGATGCTAGCTTCCTAGCTGGAAAGCATCTGGAACATGGAGGAGACGCCCCTCAGGCTTTAGCATCACTTTTGCTCTAAAAGCAACCAATGAACACTCATCAAATAGGTGAGCCGATCAGAACAGGGTAAGGGTGCAAAGGGAAAACTGCCTGCACCCCGCCACCTTGAGCTATCCACCGTCCCGAGTTTGGTGGCCATACTTTCACTCGTCTCTTATAGAAGAGAAACATGCCCTGAAATATTGTTTTAAGTAGGTGGTTATTATATGCTTAAAAAACCCAGTGTCCCTTTTTTGGTAACCTTTATTTTTGCTTCTTTTTTTCCTAGCCTCCTCCTCCTGCGTTGTTAATGTGAACATTGACGTGCCACCTTCTACACCTTCCTTGATGCTTTTACGATTGATGCAAAGCTGAGATTGAGAGGCTCGTTTCTTTTCTAAAATTTAGTCATATTTTTTTTTTTGCATTTCTCTGCAAGTATGTGGGCTTTGTTTCCTCTGAACTGAACAATATAAACCAGAAATATCTCTAAATCAACTTGCAATAGACTTAACTCATTCTTTTTTTAGTGATTGCATGATATTCCATGGTTCTAATATTCATTCAACCATTCTGCCATTGATCAGCACTCACTTTGTTTCTGTGTGTGTGTGTGTGTGTGTGTGTGCGCGCGCGCGCGCGCACAAAGACCTCATAATAAGAATACTGGGGCTTTGATTTCTAGGGATAGTTTTGCCAGAACGGGGTTGTGAAGTGTTTGGGATGGTGGATTGAAGGGCCTTGGAAAATAATCAAAGGTGAGGACACTATCCCATACAGGAGCCAGATCACTCCTATGCAGCTTTCCAAACCAATAAATATTGAAACGGGCCCAGATATATCCAGAGGATGGCAGAGCAGGACTCAAAGCGGGGCTTCTGGCTCATGGTCCACTGCTCTTTCCCCGTTTCCACTTGGACAGAGGATGTGATATTTGCACTCAGTCTTGAAGGATGACCAGAATATAGAAGGTAGAAAAGAGGGCAAAGGCTTTGCAGGTAAGGTAAATAGCACGGACAAAGTCCACGTTGATGTAAAGGTTCACGGTATATGAAGGAACAGTAAATTTTTCTTACTGTCGAAGCCTCGAGTTTTAGTCGTGTGCTTAAGATGGGGGTTGTGAGCAGGTGAGACCAGATGGGTAGGAGGGAGGGACCACGGTCAGGGGTTTTGACATTCTTGGGCAGACTACGGGGACGTGTCAGACTTTAAGCCAACTTTTATCCTGTGGTTGTTTTCGGAGAGATCCCTCGGGTAACAGGTGGCAGAGCACTTGGAGGTGGAAACCAAGGAGACGAGGTAGATATCTACAGGCGGAGACATGGGGACATCCCAGGGGAGAGACCCAGCACTTGATGATCAAATGCTCAAGATATTGACCATCTTGAGCACTTGGTAGGATCTCAACAAATACTGAAAGAAGGACTCTCACAAGGGAAACTAGTAATGGATGGGCAGGAGTCAAGTATGAATATTGATGCTGAGTCATTGCCAAGTTCCAATGCCACTGCCTGGGGCAATCACCCAAGAAGGAGATACCATGGTGGCCCTTCGCCCCACTGCTTTGGAAATGTCTCCCCAGACTCCCAAGGATTACCCTGATCTCACATTTATGAAGTAGGATCTGTTACATGAGGGACTATCTTTTATAGCCCTGTGCTCTTGGCAATGAACAACCATCTCAAATTCCCAAGAAGAAAGCTGTGGTTCTATTATGAAATTAATTTTCCACTGACCCAGGTCCAGAAGGCTGTTTGAAAGATAAGTGTTGATTGATGTGCATATGAAGGCTTCCATCCAGCTTTGCAAAGTACAAAATCTGCAAATCTGTAAGTAGAAAGAGTCCTTCTGGAAAAAATATTAATACTGTACCTTGGTGTTACTGGGTGATTGCTTTTCGGCACCTGGGAGGACTTTTAAATGAACAATTCCTATTTATATCTTCCCCCAAATAGCACTGGAACTCCCAGGCATCTTATAAAAGTTTGGAACAGGCCTGCATTGCTGGGGTCATAACTTGATTAATCATACAGAACGCGCAAGCCCAGGCATATTACAATTATAGAGGGATCATGTCCCAGATGGGCCAGGCACCTGAAATGAGTGAATGTTGAAATCCCAGGGGTGATTCTGAAAACAAAAATGTAAGGGATGAATGCAGAGGACAATATTGGAATCTACGGCATGAGGTGAGCTTGAGAAAGAATTGAGAAATGAAAGACGAGAAGAGAAGGCCGGTGGCTGGACCCTGAGGACGCGTTTCCATAGCAGCAGGCAACTGGGAGGAGAGGTAGGGGAGAGAACAGAGCCGTGAGATGAGAACAGAAGCAGAAATGCACACGTCAGAGACTCTGGCGGAAGTGAAGACTGGAGAGGGCCTTGGAGGTACTGAGTAAACTCTTTCTGCCTCCTACTCTTACAAACTAGGAAATCCAACCATCAAGCCCGAAAGTCGCCCCAAAGCCCATGTCCCAGGATCTGCCGCACGCGTCCTGGTTCGCTCTGTGCCCGTGAGAGACCGTGTGGGGTGCTAAGCGCACCTGCTTTCTGCCTCTATTTGCCACAAACGTGGCAATGGGACTAGATGTTCTGTGGAACATTGAGGCACAAATACCGATTCGAGGGAAGAAGTACGTGTTTGGAGACAGATGCGGGAAGTTCTTTCTTGGTCTGTTGTGTTTTTGTTTGGTTTTGCAAACTGGCTTAGGGAGGCGTGTGCGTGTGTACAGTCTCACAGCCATGGGAGACATGAGAGCTACAGCCCCAAGATGTCCGTGTCCTAAACCTTATAACCTGTGAACGTGTTACCTCACATGGCAAAAGGGACGTGGCTGCCGATGTGGTTAAAGTCTAGGACCTGCGAGGGGGAGATTATCTCAGGTTATCCGGCTGGGTCTCATCTAACCCTATGAGTTCTTAAGAGAACCTTTCTTGGTTACAGAGAGCCAGAGAACTAAAGCCCAAGAAGGACTTGGCTCAACATTGCTGGCTTTGGCTTTGAGCATGGAGGAAGGGGCCATAAACCTAGGAAAGTAGGCAGCCTCTAGAAGGTGGAAAAAGCCAGGAAGCAGACCCTTCCCAGAGCCTCCAGAAGAAACACAACCCTGCTAACGTTCTGGCTTTATCTCAATGAGATCTTTGTAGGACTCTGAAGTCCAGAACTGCAAGATGATAAACTTGTATGGCTTAAGCCACCAAATATGTGATAATTGCCTATAGCAGCCACAGAAGACTAGTAATTCACCGACTGGCAGAGACAGTTCACTGAGATGAGACTATCCACTAAGACATAAGTCCACCACCTGAGAACAGAGTGAATCAGAGTTCTGCCAAGATGTCATCTTAAAATTTGTCATGGTCAGCTCAGGTGGCTATAACAAAATACTATATAGACTGGATGGCTTAAACATCAGACAATTATTTCTCATAGCCCAGACTGGAGGCTGAGGAGTCCAAGATCAAGGTGATGGCAGATTTGGCTCCTGGTGAGAGCCCTCTTCTTGGCTTGCACATGGTTGCTCTATCACTGTTTTCACATAGTAGACACACACACACACACACACACACACACACACAGAGGGATCTGGTCTCCTTCTCTTCTTATAAGGACACTAATCCTGTCATGGGGTCCTACTCTCACGACCTCATCCAAACCTAATCTCCTTCCAAAGTCCCCATCTACACATACCATCGCACTGGGGGTTAAGTCTTCAACATATGAATTTGGGGGTGGCATACACAAACATTCAGTCCACAGCAAGATTTTGAAGCATTGATGGCAAAGATGAAAAGCAAAACAAAATAGAACCATTATTTAAATCTATAGGCAGGCTAATTTCCCTCATAGGTAGGCATTAAATGTTGACTACAGCTGGTCTGGTAAAATTTCTCTGAGACAGGTTGCTTTTCACAGGATGGGGGTACGCCCTTAGCTGACCTCTTGTTCTTGGGAAATGTACGTATCCTGGGAAACTCACAGGCTGTCGTGGGTGAAGTCATGCACAAGCACATGAAGGATGCGTGGGCTGGTCACCATGATGAGAGGAGGACCAAGAAAAGAAACTGGATCCCACCTGATCAAGTTCCACCCGGATGGTCCTATTGGTGGCTGTGTTCATTAAAATACGCAATAGTGGATGCAACTAACACAATTCTGAATCTCAGCAGCTTAACTGAATTCGCATTGATTTCTTAGTTATGTAATGAGTCTCCAATTAACCTACTGTCAGTGTGGCATTGACCCTCTGCATGATGATTCAGGGGCCTAGACTCCTTCCATCTGGTGATTCTGTTCTTACCCAGGGCCTTGGAGGGCTTCTTGTTCGACCTGTCAATGGGGAAAGATGGCGGAGAAGACACACCTCTCCTAAACCTTAACGATCATGGCCTCATGGCCCCAAGAGATATGTCACTTCCACTCACATTCCACTGGTGACCATCAATCATGTTGCCTTATCTTGGTACAAAGGAGGTTGGGATATGTCTCTGTCCTAAGGAAGGGAGAACGGAAACCTTCGGGGGGACAGCCGGCCATTTCTGCCACTGTGTCCAGCACGCTACGTGCTTTTCAGAGCCAGGAGTCTAGACTTGGGGAAGTGTCCTGATATTGGACTATTGTGTTCTGATAAAACGGTCCGGCTGGGAGCTGCAGGGAAAAAAAAAGACCATTTTCTGGGAGGAGTGTGTGTTTTTCCCATCAAATAATGGATATTCATACTCTCAGTCGCCCTGAAAGAGGCTGCTAGCGGGAGAGGATTGGCCTCAGACCAAAGACACAGAGAAACATCTTTCTCCCTCCGGGTCTGGACCTTGTGCAGATGCGATTTTTATTTTAATGGTATAAGAGTGGCCACTGTCGAGTACAGACAGGTTGGGGGTTAAGCAAGCTGATGTCTTTCAAGCGGCCGGGGAATTTGATGTGGACGTGCAAGTTTTGAGAGGTGCTCCCGTGCACGAGTGGTTAGGGCTGTGTGCTTCCTTCCATTTTTTCCAAACCATTAGTAAAGTCACATTAAAAGTTGTGAAATGGGGGGCGCCCGGGGGGCTCAGTTAAGCCTCCGACTTTGGGCTCAGGTCACGATCTTGCAGTTTGTGAGTTCGAGCCCCGCGTCGGGCTCTGTGCTGGCAGCGTGGAGCCCACATCGGATCCTCTGTCTCCCTCTCTCTCCCCCTCCCTCCCTTGCACACACACTCTCTCTCTCTCAAAAATAAATAGATATTAAAAACACGTTTTAAGTTGTGAAATGGTAGCAGCTCCATTGTGTAAATTAAAGGAAGGGCTCTTGCTTATGCGCTGAATTGTGCTTCTCCAAAATTCATATGTTAAAGTCCTAACCCTCAATATCTCAGTATGTGCCCTTATTTAGAAACGGGGTCTTTAAAGAGGCAGTTAAGTTAAAATGGGGTCACTAGGATGAACCCTAATCCTCTATAACTGGTGTCCTTATAAGAAGACGAGGTTAGGACACGGACATGCACAGAGAGAAGAGCTTGTGTAGACACAGGAAGAAGACGAGGCATCTATAAGCCAAGGAGAGGAGCCTCAGCGGAAATAAACTCTGGCAGCACCTTGACCTCGGGCCTCCAGCCTCTAGAACTGGGAGACCATCACTTTTTGTTGGTCAAGCCCCCTACGCTTTGTTACATCAGGTGCTCGGAAACTAACGCAGCCTGGTTCATACTTGTAGCAGAAGGCAGTGGGGAGGGCAGGGCATACTCCCAAGAGCCGCAGCGCCCGTGTTAGGGCGACCACTGACAGGGACAAGTGACACGCAGTGAGCAGTGACAATGTCGTAAGTGGCAGAAGGAACCTCACGACGCTGGATCAGGAGGCCAGGGAGGTGTGCAGGAGCACCCCGCTTCTGAGAACACATAAAACTCGTGGCACTTTCTGGGAGACCGACTTCTTCGATGGCGTTAGTGGCCCAGAAGTCTTCCTGATACGTCATTTCATTGGACATACATAAGACTCCTTTTGGAAGTTCAGGCTGGTGAGGCCAAGCCTCATGCGAGTTGAGAATGAATGTCCTTGAGCTAACTGCTTCAAGGGAACTGACAGTATAGTCTGAATCCTGAACTCCCCCCTCTTCCTATGGTCCTTTACTTAACCTCCACGAACTTGGCTTTCTCATCTGTAAATGTTGACAATCACAGTTCTTGCTTGAATATGATATAATAAGATAATATTATATCCAAGCAAGAACCGAGTCCTCTCATTAGCCTTAAATGCAACGTAATGCCGTGAGGCTTTCATACTGGGCTTGGCATAAATTACGGGCTCAATACATGGCAACTGCTGTGTTTATTACAGAAAAAAACACTCCCTATTGAGAGGAACACAGTCCCCCGGCCCTGGGTCCGTTTTCTGAGGGTCAGAACAGATTTATATGAAGGACATTGGCCACTTGTGTGTTGGGGAGAGATTTGGCAGGCTCTTTGACAGATTTGGCCCTGACTGGACCCCCTGTGGAATGAGAATGACTTCGGAAAGGGAGCAAGAAGGCAAATACCAACTCTCCTGCTACAAGTCCAAATCTGGGCAGGAGCACTCAATAGAGTCATGTGCCAGTGCCCTCCTGTCTTCTGTTTCGCAAGGTTTACACCGTTTCTGAAGGAGACGCTATGCCCTGGAGCATAAGTGTATTAGCCCTGACCAGCAAGAGGATTCTTGAAGCCAGACCACAGAAAGAGAGTTGCCCAGCATGGTTAGCCGTCTATACCATTTACTGTGCATTTCTGTGGGGGCAGGGGGGGAAGAGTATCCAGTCTCCGAGCACAGAACAGTTATTCAGTAAGGATTGAATTTCTTGTTTGAGTTCCCTGTCATCTCCTCCCACCATCTCAAACCTCAAGCCTTTCAGTGTTGTTGCCTTTTGCTCTTTAAGCTGATGGCATTCAGGAAACTTTTAGAAAATTTGGAACAGAATCCCCGACATGCACACTGAACTGGTCTGTGCCTGATTATGCACAGGCAGCCGCACCTCGCAGATGCCACTGGGATCACAACATTCTATTATGAAGTCAGACTTTGAAAGAGTTGAAGTCAAGTGGCCAAGTCAGTGGCTGTCAACAGCCCGAGTCAAGACCTGAGCCAGCATGGTTTAAGTGGGGGAGGTGGCTCTGGGTAGTCTCTAATGGCTTCATCTGGGATTGGGGAGGAGGGTGAGGGAGGAGAAGGAGCCAGGAGGCCAGGAAAGTGGGAAACCAGCACCCGGGGCTGAGGCTTTAAGTCACACACCTTGTGGTCCTGGCTCTGCCCCCTGGCTCGGTCTGATGGCTCAGCTTCCTTCTTGTTCCCGGAGTCTCTGGCTCGGTCACGTGCTCTGTCTCCTTAGTCCTGGGACCCTCCCTCATCCTCTTCAAGATATGTTCCTGAACTTCCACCCAGAGGCGTGGGTCGGTAGGTGGGGTCGATAAATGAGTTGAGGATCAAAGGGGCCACACAGCAGGCATCTTACAAATGTCCAATTTCATCAGCTTTGAGAGCGGACAATATTCTTAATCCTCACTCTCTAGACAGGTAAACTGAGGCTGAGAGACTCCAAATGACCTGCGGTCACACAGCCCCTGCAGGGCGGAAATTCAAATTCAGGACTGTCTGCGTCCAAAGCTTGTTTCCTTTGTCATAGCGCCGCGGTCCTCCGTTCCGAAAGGGGAGAGCATGAGAATCTCTGGGGGAGGTAGCTCAGGAAATTTACGTGTGTGCGTGCACGCGCGGGTTCCTATGTGTGCATACGCGCACACGCCTGTGCGTGCAGGTGTGCGCACGCACATGCCTCTACGTTTCAGGGACAAAAAGAAGGAAATAAGCGATGAGGCTAGAAAGACAAGCAGAGGTGCAACTGGAAGGGATTTTTAATGTCCTTTTCACTGAGTGAAAGGTGAAGCGTTTGAATTTCATCCTGCGTGAGATGCCCGCGTAGGGGGGAGTCATGAACCCTGTGAGGAGTGGGGAGGAGCAGAAGACTCCCCGGCTTGGGATTCCCTCTCCGGAGGACCCTGCTGTTTCGCTCATCGGGGATGGAGAGAGAGGGAGGGGGGGCTTGAGATGCCATGGTGGATGTTCCCAGAAGCCCCGCTTGTTATCTAACCACTGGCCTCCCCAGCCAGTATACTCTAAGCTCAGTCTCCGCGCATCAGGACTGTCAATTCCTTGATGGCAGAAACTGCCGAATACTCTTGCAAATCCTCTGCGAAACTCAAGCTGATGCCGAGCACACAGCAGGGACCCAAGGAGCGCTTGTTGTCAAAATAATGCCTGTGTTAATTATTCTTCCCTTATGAGCACATCATAAGCGATTGTCATACATATACACGTTACATATGAATCCTGAAAGCAGGAAGGTGATAAATCTTTTATAAGAAAAATTTTCCTTCTGTGCACTGACAGTTGTTAATCCTTTAGCAAATGTGTCCTAAGTAAGCTTGGAGATTTCCCAGCCCTCAAAATTAGAAATATCAGAAAAGTCTTGTTCTATTTTTTTTTCATTTGTTTTGCTTTTATTTCATTGTTTTATTTTTTTCTGTTTCATACTAAAGGAAGCTCTTCAATAAGTGCCATAAAAACCCAGTGAAATCTTGTCTCCTTACCCTACCTCGGTTGCTTTCAAATAGAATTTTATATCAAACACCCTGCACAATTCATGCATAAGTGCCAAATTCCAGAATCTGCTTACTATCTCTAAATTTTCAACACCGAGATTCAACTTACCGGGAACTAGGTTATCTCAAACACACTTAGAGAGAAAATGTGGTGTTTATTTTATTTATTAATGTAATTCAACTTATTTATATCCCAAATCGTCCCATCAAGGATTTGAGGGCTTATGCAGAAAGACCTCGGATGAACTGGGCACCTAAAAGTCAAATTTAAAAATCAGAACCAGGGTAAGTAGAAATTAAACAGGAAATCATCCTCAGGAGAAAAATGGAATGCAAATATCTGGGCTCCAAGAAACTACATCAGAGACTGCAAAATGGCAGCCTTTGGGACAAACCCAATGGAAGTTGCATCAGGTCCTGTCCACGGAGTGTTTAAAGTCAGTGGGGGAGAGGATTAGCTCAGTAGAGAATCTCTCTCCCTCTCTCTCTCTGCCCCCCCCCCCCTTCGCACTCTTTCTGTCTAAATAAATAAATAAATTACGGTAGCAAAACTTTAAAAAAAAATAAAGGTAGGTAAATAAGATCAACAAAATGTTGACAAGTTAAAAAAAATTTTTTAACATTTATTTCTTTTCAAGAGACAGAGACAGAGTGTGAGTGGGGGGAGGGGCAGAGAGAGAGGGAGACACAGAATCCGAAGCAGGCTCCAGGCTCCGAGCTGTCAGCACAGAGCCCGACGCGGGGCTCGAACCCACGGACCGCGAGATCATGACCTGGGCCGAAGTCGGACGCTTAACCGACTGAGCCACCCAGGTGCCCCATCATGTTGACAATTTTGGAGCCTGAGTGATGGGAATATGAAGGTTCATTATATCTATTTTTGCACGATTGAAATTTTCCATAATTAATGTTTCTCAAAAATTGAAACTGCGCGACTGCCTTGGGATAAGTTGTGTGCTTTCTAGCTTAACACAGTCTCCACCCCCCACTCTCCCTACAGCTTCTACAGAGCTTCACGTGGGCCAGAGTAATGTTGACAGTGTTTTGTGCAATATTTCTCACCCGGCGTCCAGGAGGGAGCAGCCCCTCACCCCCCCACTTTGGGGACCAGTGAGCACCCAGTTCCAGGACTGACACCCGTGCGTTCCACTCCTCTACTCCAGCACCGCTCAGCAAGGATCAGTAGTAGGAAGTGACCAAATCGCATCTCAGGAAAGCACGTCTGTGTGGGCCCAAAGCCACAGGATCTGGGTACGCAGATTTTCGATGGGCCGGCTGGGTCTAAAGAAAGAACATGGAATACTGGGGAATCGAGAAGAGTGGATCGGGGGGGCACATTCATCAAACAACCCCCTGTAAGCATCACTTGCCATTGTAGGATGAAGAATGGCCCCCAAAAGATGCGCTCAAGTCCTCAGGCTATATCTCTGCATGTGATGTCATTTGGAAACTGGGTCTTTGCAGATACAGTCAAGTTAGGATGAGGTCATACCGGAGTGCGTGCGTGTGTGTGCGTGTGTGTGTGTGGCGGGGGGGGGGGGGGTGCTGACCAAACACTGGTGTCCTCGTTAGATGAGGGAAATTTGGACACAGGGATACACACACAGGGAGGACAGAGGCCGAGACTGGAGTGATGGGCCTACAAGCCAAGGGTTGCCAACAGCCACCCGGAAGCCAGGAGAGAGCGTGCCTGAAAATAACCTGGAAACGTATTTAAAATTCAGATTCCTGCAGCTTTCTCTACACACGGATTCAGAGGCCTGGGGTGTGGTGCCAGAACCTGTGACTTTCCAAAGGCTCCAGGGGATGCCCAGGAAGGTGGCTGGGCAGTGGCTTGTTCGGCAACGTGGACCCATGTGAGCTGTCGTAGCTGGAAACCGTTGCTCCTAGACAGACGGCTGGTGTCCCCTTTTAAAGAGACGGCTCCATATTTTGGCTTCACTTCCTCGTGGCCAGCCTGAGAGTAATCAAACGTACGGAATGAAAATGGCACTCCCTGCATTCTCCGAGCAAATGCGGGGCTCATGCAGCTTGATTTTTTCCCTACGCCCTGCAAAAAATGTTGAATGACATGTGAAAAGGATAGAGGGAGGCTCTGCAGGGTTGAGGGTTTTTTTTTTTTCTTCTTCTTCTTTTTTTTAAATCTGTCACTTAGCAACGACATATGTATGGCTGACAGTTGGAGTAATCTTTGAGTTGGCAACGTGGAATTGTTAGAAAGTTTAAATTTGTGTTTTATCATTGTTAGCGGTGTTGTAGCAAATCGTGTAAGGTACAATATGTGCATTCTGCTGTTTTGGAAGGGAGACATTTTAAGTCAGAAGTATTTGACTGTAAACATATTTTGCACTGAACCCTATTTTCCTTCTACATGGAAGAAAAACCAAAGCTTACCTAAGCACCGTTAAGAAACCTAGTTAATCAGCACTATAGGATTAAGGGGAAAATGTTCTTCAGAAATAGTTGATGAAAGTTTTAATTACACACACAATCGCGAAATGCTCAGTAATTTCTGCATATTGATTCCCCCCCCTTTTTTTTTTCTGGAAATGCTAAAACTATTTCAATATACACAGAATCAATAAACATAATTAAAATATGAGCTCATCAAAACAGTAATTAAATGTACTTAACAGCTTTTGTGGCTTTTCCCCATATGGTTACTATGGGAGTGTGAATCTGGCGCGCTAGATAAATGTAACAAAATAAAGTGAAAGCCTCGGAAAAGATTACTGTCGTATCATAATACAATAAAACCCGGCTCCGCAGCAAGTTGCGCTAAATCAAAAAGTTGACAAAAGGAGGGATGTATGCAATTATTATACATTTTGGGGCTGTTTTCTATTTATATGAGATTAACACTATCATGGTCTGCATTCAGAAGGAACGGTGAAATCCTCCAACATGAAAGGAATTGGGGGCGAGCGCCCTGAATTCTTATGTCAGCTCCCCTTTTAGGGTATTTCTGGAAGAGAGTTCGATGCCGGCGCCCCACCCCCCAACACCACCATCTGCGCAGCGCGGGGAGGCCAAGTCACGTGACTCCAGAGCCCTAGCCCTCGGGTCTGAGTTAACGGTTTGTGAAGCTGGGTTTTGCCCCGCCAGCACCTCATTTCAGTGGCCCGTTAGTAGAAAGGTAAGTGCAATCTGACTCTGGCCCTCCCATGCTGCCCGGAGGTGGTGTTCAAGCCCCAGGCAGGACCTGAGCTCTGTCTTCAGTGGGTTTCCTCCAGAAGCCAGGACCCTGACTTGACTGCAGGAGTTTATATGGGATCCCATCCTAGGAAGCATGAGCAGGGGAGGGGAAGCGAGACAGGAAGCGAGGAAGTCGGTGGAAGGTGCCTTACCCTGGGGGGCAGCTGGTGCTCAGTGTCACTGAGAAAGAGGAGAGTTTAGAAAATCTGCGAGGTGTCCCATCCGAGGAGCGAGGAAGTTGGAGAGTTGGTCCTCCGGCCTCCATCTGGATTTGCCCAACGGTATTAACCCCCTGGTCCTTCTAAGCTGGCCCCGGGGCTGGCTGGGGGAGAGCACCCAGGGGCCGATTCTCGAACACTTGCAGGCAGATACCACGGGCATGTACGAGAATAGCCACCACCAAGTTCTCAGGGAAACCCGGGGCTTCTGCCATTCAGTCTGTGGGAGGCTGAAATTGCCCCCGGATAAAGATCGCGTCCAAATCCCCGGAATCTGTGAGTCTTACCTTACAGGTGGTAAAAACTTTGCAGTTGTGATGACATGAAGACTCTTGAGGTCGAGGTCTTATTCTGGGTCAGCTGAGCGAGACCCAAACGCAAATCCAAGTGTCTGTATGAGGGAGGCAGAGGGAGAGACCCAACAGAAGAGAAGGAGGCACAGTGATCTCAGGGGCAGAGCTGGGAGTGATGGGGACGCCAAGGAATGCTGGCGGCACCAGAAGCTGCCAGAGACAGGGATGGAACTTTCCCGAGAGCCTCTGCAGAGAGCGTGGCCTCTGGGACACCTTGATTTCAGCCCAGGGAACGCTGATTTCCGACTTCCTGTCTCCAAATCGGGGAGAGAAAAAAAATCCTGTTGTTTTAAACCACCAAACGGGGATAGTTTGTTACAGCAGCGACAGGAAACTAACAGAGGGTCCTGGGAAGACGGGGTTCTTCCAGGAGGAAGGATGATGGTGGAGAAGAAACAGAGCCAGTGAGCATGTGGGGTCATCTCATCTGAAACTGAGATTCATTTCAACACCACTCTGACTTCCTGTTTCCTTCCTCTCTCCTTTCCTTACTTTCTAATAATTCTCTTGCAGAATGTGTGTGTGTGTGTGTGTGTGTGTGTGTGTGTGTGTGTTTTCTTCCTCAGCAGGTCCATCTGCCCTAGATGACTGGCCTTAGTTCTTTCCTTAGTTGCAATTTCTAAGAGCACCTGTTCTTACACTGCATTTTCCTGTACCTTGTCTGGATTCCCGTGAGGCTTTCTTTCTTTTTTTATTTTTATTTTTTTTAATTTAAAGTTTATTTTTGAGAGAGAGGGGGATGGGTGGGACGGAAAGAAGGGGACACAGAATCCGAAGCAGGCTCCAGGCTCCCAGCTGTCAGCACAGAGTCCGATGCGGGGCTCGAACTCACGAACCGTGATATCATGACTTGAGCCGAAGTCGGACGCTTAACCGACTGAGCCCTCCAGGCGCCCCTCTCGAGGCTTCCATGGGCACACTTGGGCATGTGCCACATGCTGTCTTCCCTCTCTGGACATACCTGTTATAGAATCCCACCCGGGGTATGGCTGTGGTCCCTGGACCCGGAACCCCTCTATCTCTCTATACCGTATGGAGGAAATATACTGGGTTGCCTCCAAAGAGCCAATGATTAGATTTGGCTCTTAAAGTTGAAGAACTACCTCATCTTTGAAAATTAAAGACAACTAAGGAAGGAAAATGCATGAAAAAACTAAACTCTGAAACTTCTCGATGATTTTGGACTTGGGACACAGATGGGAGTTCCTCTTGTGCCAAAAAATCCATTGAACAGCACCAGCTGTGGGGTGAAGAGAATTGGAAAGACTCACACATCGCATTCACGGGAGGAGCTGTGTTAAGGAAGGAGGGGAAAGTTTTGCAGATCGGTTGATTCCTCAGTGAATCATGCGGCCAGATGAAAAGCCCAAGACTACATCTGCGGGTGTATTGTACTAGTATTAATATTCATGCAGGAATGATCTAGAACACTGTTTCCTCTGATTTTTTTTAGCAGTGTGGTAGGTCTGGGGGAGAAACGTTTCTTTTGTGTTAAGGAGCATGTGCTGCGTTACTTTTGAGCTTTATGAGGATTCATTTTAAAGGAGCACAGGGAGTGAAAATATTAGGCCTTGTGCAAGGGTAGTATTCCTAATATTATACAATCGGTAGGGCCAGAACTGACCAATGTGAACAGCCGCGGTCCTGGAGCCCTTGCTGGGCCAGGTGTTAACCTGTTACTGGCTGGATCATGGAGAGGTCTGGGATTTCTGGGGGATGTTGGGGTGGCAGGAAGTGCTGGGGGGCCAGGGGCGTGGCTGTGTGCAGCATGGCCATAGCCCTCACCATATGATATATAAAAACAACCAAGCCCTCCTCTTGTCTCTTCCCAACGAGGGAAGTAAAACAACACTATAGAGATTCATTTATTTGATGCACGCTCTATGAGCCTACTATGTGCCAGGCATCGTGCTAACCCAGTGCCAGACATAGGGAGATGTTGTCAACTGAACAACCCAAGAGCGGGTGGGAAAGTGTCATTGTAATTATTTGTGCGAGATGTCCAAGAGCTTGTCTTGTCGGGGACTTCTGTAGCTGCGAGTGGTGAAAAACGAATGCCAACTGACTTAAGGAAAACAGAAAGAGGGAAGGGGGTTCGTTGGCTCAAATGGCAGAGATGTTTAGGCGTAGATGCTGCTGGGTCCAGGGGACCCTGCGCGCGTCGTGCGTGCGTGCGCGTGCCTCTCCGTGTGCGTGTGTGTGTATGCGCGCGGGAGGGTGCGTATGTGGGCGCGCGCGTGTGCGTGCTGAGGGTGTGCCCGCGCGTGCGTGTGCGCGTGTGTGTTCATGCGTGTGTGTTTTCCCACTTGCCCTCTTTTGGCTGCTCTCCTGTGTGGGTTCCCTTGAAAGCAGAGCCTGACACAAGGACTGGATTGCCAGTAGGTAAGTTGGTGGGAGGGTCCCCAGAAAGAAGTGGGGGAGAGGGAAATGATACAGGGAGAAAAGCCGGCATGTGTCGCGGTAATGAGCTGAATGGTGCTGTGGGTAGGGAGGCCTCAGTCCTGCCGGGGGGGGGGCCCTCGGATGAACCAGGAAGAAGTCGGAATTTCTACACAATTTTCCAAAATGGAAGATGGGGAGAGCTAGGACGTTCATCCACAGATTTCCCCATCTCCCAAAGGTTGAGGTTTGCTCCCAGGGACATTCGGACCCCCATACTTCTGGACTGTGCCTTCTTGTGTCTGAGTGGCCTTCCAGGACACATGAGACACTGCCACAGGTGTGTGACTGTCCACTACAGTTGCACTAGAAACGTGGGGGGGGGGGGTGGGGGCAGGGAGATGGGGCCTGATGCGTGATCCGTATCTGCTAAGCTGGGCTTTCCTGAGGTGGGCTCCAGTCGAAGGGTCCGTGTGACAGGGCAGGGCTCCTGGCACCACATATCCACTAGGAACAGGAGAGTTCCCATGGGAAGGCCAACTGAGCCAGGGCCCCTCTCGCTCATGAGCGTAGAATCTAAATCCTGAGCTGTTAATCATTTAAGAATGGCATCCAGATTTTAAATCGACAGTCATCCACCCTCTAAACCCAGTCCTGGATTTGTTTTAGTCTATTTTATTTTATTTATTTTTTAATTTTTTTTAACGTTTATTTATTTATTTATTTATTTATTTTTAAATTTTTTTTTTTAACGTTTATTTATTTTTGAGACAGAGAGAGACAGAGCATGAACAGGGGAGGGGCAGAGAGGGAGGGAGACACAGAATCTGAAACAGGCTCCAGGCTCCGAGCTGTCAGCACAGAGCCCGACGCGGGGCTCGAACTCACGGACCGTGAGATCATGACCTGAGCCGAAGTCGGACGCTTAACCAACCAAGCCACCCAGGCGCCCCGAACGTTTATTTATTTTTGAGACAGAGAGAGACAGCATGAACGGGGGAGGGTCAGAGAGAGAGGGAGACACAGAATCCGAAGCAGGCTTCAGGCTCTGAGCCGTCAGCACAGAGCCCGACGCGGGGCTCGAACTCACGAACCGTGAGATCGTGACCTGAGCCGAAGTCGGAGGCTTAACCGACTGAGCCACCCAGGCGCCCCTGTTTTAGTCTATTTTAAACGTGGGCGACCTTTCGTAGGCCCTTACTGATTGTCCATGATGCACCTGAGAGCTCCAGTGAATTCTCTCAGACTTGAATCTAGCCCAGTCGTGGGCTCGAGGAATAGCGATTGGGATTTCTCTCTGTAATTAGGTAACTGTAAGCCAACTTGACTCTAAAACTCCAAAGTCAAACTGTTAGTGGCCCCCTTCGAAGAAATCCTTGCTGTGCTGCATTTGCGTTCCCGTAAGGTGTATTGTAAGGTTTAAATGTCAGGTCAGGTTGGAACATTTGTTATGTCTTGGAAAGGAATGAAGTGAAAATTGCTGGGTTTTGCCTCTCATTGAAGCTTTGTTTGTTCGTTGGGGTCATCTGCCTGGCTTCAAGGTATAACGTGACTCTTCCGGCCTGGTTCGATTTTAATGTCAGCCTTACTCACAGTGAAGGTCCCTGTGGGGCCTCGACCACCTCCGCTGGCTTCGTCCCCACCACTCCGAGCTGCAATTCTAGTAACCTTTAGATCCCCGGACCAGGAATCCCTGAGGCTGCTCGGCCCTAGAGTTTCCAGTGAAGTCAACCAATGCACATGATGTCAGTTACGCTGGTCAACATGTATATTTTGCGTTTTGGGGAGAAAGGGAGGGGGGCGTCAGTCAGAATTCAGGGAGGAGTCGTTGCTTTTGGCTGGAACGATCCAGGCAGTCGTCTCAAGTCCTCCCTGCAGTTGGTCTCTGTTGACAGAATCTGCTAATATTCTTCAGGCCTCTAAGGTCAGAATAGTTGCTCTGGGCCTCTTAGCTTTGTGTGCCCGACTGTGTGTGAGAAATCGATTTTCCAGATGGACTGCAGGTTGCCGAGCCTCGTTGGTGGTGTAAGGGACACTTCAGCTGCGTTTTACCCGCTGCCAAGACCCAGTAACAGAGTGCGGCTCCCCTCCCCCGCCCCGCACCTTCTTTTTCTTCTTTTCTTTTCCT
Organism: Panthera uncia; assembly: GCF_023721935.1. NCBI lineage: Eukaryota > Metazoa > Chordata > Mammalia > Carnivora > Felidae > Panthera > Panthera uncia. The sequence continues at coordinate 72,115,003 of NC_064818.1, read as the reverse complement.
CCTGTGGGAGAAGGCGGTGGTGCTCAACGTTCTGGGCTCTTAACGCTGCGTCCGGGCATTCCTGAAGACCGGATGTGCCATGACACTCCTCTCTGATCCCCAAATCATTCAAGGTGGAGGGTACTTTCTCAAAAAAAAAAAAAAAACAACCCCAAAAAACCCAAACCCTGAATTAATCTCTTGGTACCCATACCTCTTCAAATTTGTTTCTGGACTTTTATTAACTTTTACTTCAAACGTAATAGTCTACGGGCTATGAAAGCCCACGGAGAAACTTGAGTGAACACCTACTATATCTTGGGGCGGTTATAATTTATATCCTGTGAGGAATGGCTCGTTGAAAGTGCATATTCATTTCCATTTCTGGGTCGGCTTTTTGGCTGATCTAATTCTTTATCACCATTTAGCTTATGAAACACCTATTGGTGCAGTCTGACTTGACCTTTTGCATTCCTACTGACAGTTGATAGATAGATACGCATAAATTAGGATACGGAAGGTTTCTTTTTGAAAACCAGTGGCTTTTAACCCTCTGAGGGTTAAGTAAGCAACTCAGATACATAACCTTTACTTAATTTTTTTCTCCCAAGTCATAGCATGGTATTTATTGACGTTGGGAGCCAGAGTTTGATGCCGTATAATGTCGATGAATGGTTTCTCCTATTGTGATCTACGACTGTCGGTTAGTAAATAGAGCAGACACGGCAGCTGTCTCATTCTCAAAGGATGATGTCACGAGGAGAGATGACCGACTCGTATGTTGCCAGCCTTTCTTTCACGTATTTCTTTAAAACGACTTTTTTAACGTTTATTCATTTTTTGATGGAGACAGAGCACGAGTGGGGGAAGGGCAGAGAGAGAGGGAGGCACAGGATCCGAAGCAGGTTCCAGGCTCTGAGCCGTCAGCACGGAGCCCGACGCGGGGCTCGAACCCACGAACTGTGAGATCAGGACCTGAGCCGAAGTCGGACGCTTAACCGACCGAGCCACCCAGGCGCCCCTCTTTCGTGTATTTAAGTGGTTGAATTTAGCCCACCTGGCTTTGAATCCTAATGGCTCCACTTACTATATATGTACTGGGAGCAACTTAGCCTGTCTTTACTTTACTTTCCTAATCTGTGAATTGGGATAATGACAGTACCGACCCCGTAGGGCTGTCGTGAGGTCTAAATAATAGCATCTAGCCCCAGCCGAGAGAGGTGGCCTTCGCGTGGCAAGAGCTAGCTGATCTTACTGTTTCACTATTACTATTTTACTATTTACTATTTTCAAATTATTATTATTATCACTGTGCGCCACATGCTTATTTGGGGCTCTAAGGGTACAATGGTAAGCGAGACACACACTTATTAACTAAACAGATGTATTTCCAGCCCCATACTGGGGCCCTAGACTCAGGGGACACGGTATTTCTCCCTGCAGTCTAGCAGAATAGACGGCGAATAAACAAATCAGCTGAAATAGAAGTGGTAAAGCCAAGAAGGATAAAGCTAGAGAGTGAAGAGTGTAGGAACCATAGGCTTCCCTGATGCAGTCACATTTGAGCAGAAGAAATGTGGGAAGCCACTCTACGGGGACCTGGGGGAAGAGTTTTCTAGGTGGGGGAACAGCACAGGTGGACTAAACAGCCATAAGCGGCCAGCAGACCAGGTTCTGGGAGCACGGCGATCAAGGGGAGATGGCAGGGGGTGAGGTCAGGAAGGGCACGGGGGCTGGACAGAGCAGAACTTGTACCTGGTTGTAAAGACTCAGGTATTGACTCTGGGCGCGGTGGGAGCCACAAGGCAGTGAGTGGGGAAGGGGCCGTGGGGCGGAGAAGCGGCATGAGCTAACTCATACTTTCACGGGGTCCCTCTGCATTCTCTGAGCAGAACAGGGGACAGCGGTGGAAGCAGAGGGAACAATCATCCCAGGCGAAGGGCGGGGTGGCTCGGGCTCAGATGAACGCCGGGATGCTGGGAAGAAGTGTGGCCCCCCAGGATACATTCAGAGCGGACCTGAAGGATCTGCTGAGGCTGGGTGCGAAGCTCATGTTCTAGAGGAACGTGCCCGAGACTAAACGTGAACTAACTAACCAAGTAAGACAATTCCGACAGTGACGAGGGGCATGGAGAAAATGAGAGAGGATAGCGGGACGGGGGGTAGTCGCGAGAGACCTCTAAAGAAGAAAACCTTTAAACTGAGATTTCTGTGACCACCACGTGTTTTAATCACCTCTTCTTTGCACCATTGGGGAAGAAGGGCGTCCTACCCTAGAGTGACAAGGATAGCCAACATACGGCACTGAACATTGGGCAGAGAGAGAAGTTTACTAGTCACAGGCACTCACAGCCTTGGAGAGGAGGACACCGCCTGCCTTGTAAGGTGTCACAGCGCTATGGGAGGCAGGTTTAGGGGTACCAAGAGGACAGGGTGCCCCCTAGTTCCTGTGGAGGGATGTGACTGGAATAATTAGAATAATTCTGTGGGATGGAGGGGACCGACACCCACTACTCTGGGGGTAAGCAGGAACTGCCTGGTCCCCTCAGTAAGGAGAACTGTTTGGATAGTTCTTAGCCACAGGAGCAGAGCTGGCAGGGGAACTTGTGGTTATTCCATTGGAGGCCCTTCTGGTTTCATCAGATGTCAAGGCAGCCCATGATATTGGGCCTTCCTTTAGGCTTTAAACAAATCAAGACAGGAGAGAGTGATACTGACCTGAACACAAGGGTTGGCACTGGCTATGAGGCGAGGCAGGGATTCATGTGACATTTTAGAGGCGGAGCTAAAAGAATTGGCTGGTGAGCTAACGTGATTGGGGTGAAGAACAGAGAGAAATCAAGGATGTCATCCAGATGTTTTGCTTGAGCAACTTGTGAATTGTGTCAATTACCCAGCAAGACGCAGGCTCTTGAGTAGATTCTGACTGGGAGTAATCACGCGTTCATTTTGGATAGTTACATTTGAAATGCCTGTTACACCTTCGAGGGGAGATATTTAGTAGGATGATGGATAGATCCATCTAGAGTTCAGGGGAAAGTGGGGGGGGGGTGGGCAGAAGAAAGAAATGTAGGAGTCCTCAGCATAGAGACAGTGTATAAGGCCAGCGGACTGGATGAAGTCAACTTGGAGCATAGAACAGAACCTTAAGTGCTTCAGCATCTAGAGACTGAGCAGAAGGAAAGACTGAGAAGCAGACGAAGGGGGGCTCAGTAAGGTTGGGGGACAACCCGGAAAATAGGATGCCTTGGAGTTCTGGAGAAGGAAGCATTTCAAGAAGAAAGGAGTGGTCAAAGCTGTCAACTGCTTGCCCCTGAGGGGTCAAGGAAGATGAGAATAGAAAAGCATTGGATTTGGAAAAATGGCAGCCATTCGTGCTCGTCAGCGCTGGAGATGAGAGAAGACAAAGTGAGGAAATGGAGATCAAATTTAGACAGCTCCTCACGGGAGCATGGCTGAGGGGAAACTATGGAGGGATAATAATGAGAAAAAAAGTCTTTGAAAAATCAATATAAGCTGGTAAAAGGGTAAGGACATGATAGTCGGGATGCAGAAGAGATCAGAACTGCAAATCTAGGAAAACCCTTGGGTAGCTGTTACGGTGCTTAACAAAGAGAGGGGTACTCTTGCTACTATCTTCAGGCTCGTGAGTTGGAACGGCAGACGGTGCTTGTGAAATTAAGAACATCTGGGATGTGGATGGTCCTAAAGAGAACAGGATTCCTGGGGGGACAGGTGGGTCCCAAATAGGAAGATGGGGATGAGTTCCTCTGAATGCATAGGTCAGAGGTGTACGGCATAGCTCTCATAGCATTTCAGATAAGGAGATGTTGTCGGATAATTATGGGAGTATAGACAGTCTACAGTGACCATGTAAATGACAAATGTTGAAGTACCTACTTCGTGCACTTTCCCATCCTTACTTAATCAATAACTCTATACCATTAAAGAAGGCCACCACGGATGAGGGTCACAGCAGTGCACTTGCAGTCAGAACGACGATGCAGGTGTGAATCCTGGATGCGTCCATTCCCAGCCAAAGGTCTCAGGCACTTCTTAGCGCTTACGTTTTCTCATCTGTGCAATGGAAGGTACCACTACTAGCTTACAAAGTGGGGCCAACTAGAAAAGGCCCAAGTGATATATTTGTCATTCGTCTGTCTGTACCTTGTGTTGAAGGAGTCATAAGAGGGTGTCACTGCTACCCCATGTAAGAAGCAGAGACAATAGAAGATCCAGAAGAACTCTTGATGGAAGCCTCCGCCTGCTACCCTGGGGGCAGTGAGACTTGTATTAGAGTCTGCCATTTTGCCTATGGAGGCTCTCATAGCCTTCCTCAACTTCGTCAACTTGCTGGGTGGGATAAGGGTCTCGGTCTCCTCAGTGAAACCTCCCTCTTGCTGCCCACAGCACGCTGAGTGCCTGCCGCCAAGGGTTCTCTCTTTTAAGCCCCCACACTGTTGTTCCCACCAGTTGTGATGACCCAGAGTCGGCCATGTGTGTTCCCACCCCTGTTTATGCTACTTACGCCAGTAACGGTTCATACAAGTATTATATGCCTACTATTTACATAACTATTATGTGAACCGATGAAAGATTTGGTAATGACAAGTTGCTACCGTAATTGCTATCAAATAAAGTATGTGTAAGACACACGTAGAAGACTGAGGGGAAGGGTAAAAATGAAGAAAAATTGCTTTACACATGTCTTTATAAATGTCTCCCTCTGCCTTAAGGAAACCAAAACGGGAACTTCTGGATGATGCATTATGGGTGGTTTTGAAGAAAGACCGCTTAGAACTCAGATCAGCAGACCCCGACACAAAGAAAGGGCCTTGGCTCAACATCAAAAGAGTGGCAAGTGAATGAACATCCATATGTTTTAAGTTAAAATTAAATCTTTAAGGTATGTATGTATCACATTTTATGATTCACTGCTTTAATTAACTTTTCCAGTTGACTTGCCAACTGCGAGTTCCAACTCCATGGAGTAACAGTAAAGCTGTAATGTTTACTTTTCAGTTATTGTAAGTGTATACTCATTGTTTAAGCCATGATAAAACGTGAAAATATGTAAAGAGGAAACTAAAAGTTACTAATCCAGAATCAAACAATAGTAATAATTTAAAGTAGTTCCTTCTAGTCATTTTTTCCCGTAAATCCACTTTTAGAAATAAAATTGGGTGTGTTATTTTTGACCCTTTGTCTTTTTTTTCGTGAAACATTATATCACAAGCATTCTGCATGTTAATATTCACCTATAACCCTATTTGTTTCTTTTTTTAAATCTTGGAATACTAATATCATTTGTAATAAAAGTGATATTCATCTATTGTTAACATCAGATAGTACAAAAAAGTTTACAAAAGACAAAACAAAACAAAACAAAAACCCAGCAAATCACCCTGAGGATGACTTAGAAATAGCTATTGTTGGGGCACCCGGGGGGCTCAGTCGGTTAAGCATCTGACTTCGGCTCAGGTCATGATCTCACAGTTGGTGGGTTCAAGCCCTGCTCCGGGCTCTGTGCTGACAGCTCGGAGCCTGGAGCCTGCTTCAGATTCTGTGTCTCATCCTCTCTCTGCCCCTCCCCTGCTTATGCTCTGTGTCTCAGTAATAAATAAAAACGTTAAAAAAAATTAAGAAATAGCCATTGTTAAATTTGATAAACACTATCCTAACCTTCATTCTTCAAAAAGATGTAGATAAAAGGATATATGGATATAAGGTGTATTTTAAAGAAACATTTTATATTGGAATTGTTTTTTTAATTTAATTTTATTAGAGAGAGAGAAAGAGAGACAGAGTGTAGGGTGGGGCAGGCGGAGAGGGAGAGAGAGAATCTTAAGCAGGCTCAGCACAGGGTCGGATCCCACAACCCTGAGATTATGACCTGAGCTGAAATCAGGAGTCGGATGCTCAACCGACTGAGCCATCCAGGTGCCCCCCTATATTGGAATTATTTAAGATTTGGGTAGCAAAAGTAGCACAGGAAGTTCCCACCTGCCCCTCACCCAAACTCCTCTAATATTAACCTTTTATGTTACCATGGGACGTTTGTCACGTCTAAAAAATCAACATGGGAACATTATTGCTATTTAACCTCCAGATTTTATTTCAATTTTACCAGTCTTTCCACTACTGTCCTTTATTTACTTTCCATCATCTGATCTAAGATATATTGGAATTAGCATACTGCAGATAAATGTTACTTCTTTTAACACACAAAAAAGAAAGTGAATAAACATAGATGTTAAGTCACAGATGAATGTTTTTCTACCGTAGGAGATATTATTTCCTAAATGATCAGGCTAAGTTTTGAAACAAGTATTTGAAGAATATTAAGAGATTGGAGTCATTGGGTTGTTTAGTCAACATTTTATTCATCTACTATATAAATTAGTTCTTTTATATTTTTTCCCATCTCTCTTCCCACCCCTCCCAATATCGTTGGTTATTTTGCTTTGTAGACGTTTTCAAGGTTAATAAATGTACATTCTATCATGAAATTAAGTTCTCCCTCTGGATTTTAGACCCTGTGTAGTTGGATTCATGATTTGTCTCCAGTCTTTTTAACCATAGCTTCTTCTGCGCCTAAATTCTATAACTGTTATTCTCTTGGTTGGCTGGCTCCTTCTGTTGGAAATTCTTTTCAAAAATGGGGTATGGATGCTGTATTTCACTGATTTTTTCATGTTTTGAGAGTATCTGTCCATGACCTTTATAGTCAAACAATAGATTGTCTTGGTTTAACATTTTAGAAAATGACTTTCTTTTCCTTAGAATCTTACAAAAATTCTTCATCATCTTCTGACATTGATGATTTAGAACATGTCTGAGACAAACCTCGTAGTTCCTTTTGCTGGTGGCTTCTTTTCACTCCTTGACTGCTTAAGCGATTCTTTATTCTTGAGTTTTCTGTTTTAATTCAGACACATCTCCGTGTGGACTCGTCCAGCAACTCTTTTCTTAGGACATAGTATGCCCTTTCGATATGTAGATCTAGGTTTTTCTTTCAAAGACTTTTGTTTTTCACTATTACATCTTGAAAGAACTTTTTCTGCCCTTGCGGAGTATCACTTCAGGGATACCAATTATCCTTATGTTGGATTAACTTCCATCTTCTTTCTAATTGCTTTACTGTCTCTGGTTTTCCCTCCAAGTTCACAGTAATGATCTCCAGATTTTCTCCATTCCAGCAATTTAATTTTTATTTACAAGTATTCTTTCCCTTGCTGCTCGAATTTATCGTAATGTTGCTGTCTCCATTCTCAATGTTTTACTTATCACTCCAAACTTTCTATTCTCATTTATCTTATTATTTTCATTTTGCTGTTTGGCTCTATTTACTTTCTATCTATTTTCTTCTACAGCATGAAACCTGTAATCCCTTGGAATGCATTGTTTTCTTCCACACTGGATTTCTCATTGATGATCTTTTGTTTTATTCTCTGTTTTTTTCTTTGCTTTGCTCTCCCTCCTCCTCTTTCCCTCTCTCCCTCTCTCCCTCTGCCCCTCCCCTCTCCTTCTTCCTTTTCCTCTTCCTCTCCCTCCTCCTCCTTTTGGTGAGAACATTTAAGTCCCACTCTTAGTAAATTTTGACCATGTAATACAGTGTCATCAACTACACTCACTATGTTTTATAGTCGGTCCTTGGAACATATTCATGTTGTAGCTGAAAATGTGTCCCCTCTCTTTTCTAATGGGCATTTGCGTGGTTGCCCAGACCTTGTCTTTGCCATGGTACCAAGGGGGTGATTTCCCCTTTAGAACCTTCTCAGCTTTTGGGGGGCCCTTTGTGTTCTTCTATGAGTTTGTGGGTACCTTCTTTTTTTTCCTCAGGCTAACAGTGTCGACCAGCAGAATGAGGAGGTGCAGGCAGCTCTCGTCAGGGCGAACTTAGCTCCTCTCTCCCTTCTCAGTTCTGGTTAAGTGCCCTATGCCCCAGCTTGTTTCCCAGCTGCCAAAGCGGGCGCGGTAGGCCCTGCCTACTCCCCTCCCCTCCCCCGCTGGCAGGCCTGTGGTAAGTACAGGGGATTCAATTTGAGATCCGTTTTCTCCACGTCATCTCCTCATTCCCTCAGGCTTCTCTTCGAATTGAAAGGTATTAATGAGACATCTCAGTATTTAACTAACACGCTCGCTTTCTTCAGGGCTGTGTGGGAGCATGGTCCGTCTGGGCACCCCAGATTTATTTGTGTTCTTCTTTGGCTGCCACCTTTAGGAGTGTGTGGCCCGAGTTTATACCCCTTTCCTGGTTTCATTGCTGCTGCTGAATTTTTAGCCTTTTATACAATCTATTTGTGTACGTTTTGCTGGGCACTAGAGTTGGATACTCTAGTAATTCAGCTTATTATTATTATTATTATCTTGTAGCCTGTAAATGATTTGTAATGGGTCTTCAACATTTATTTAACCACCTTCCATTTTGAGGGCACTTAAATTTTGGGGTTTTTTTTTTGTTATAATGAATAATACTATTATGAACATCCTTGATAATAACTTTCTCTTCACATATTAAATTGCTTCCTGATGGGAGCTTTCTAAAAGGCACAGCCTTTTTAAAAAAGATTCTTGCTACAAGTTGCCAATTTGCTTCCCATATTTATGTTCCAAAACACGCTTCACATCGCTCGTGTCAGAATTCTCGGAATGAATTTCTCGCAGCGGGTTTCGGAAGCAATGGAAGCGAATCAGTCCAAGAAACAAAGACAATTGTTCCTCTGAAAACGTAAGCTACCAAGGACGAGAGGTTTTCTGTATGAAAGCGGTGCTCAGCCAGGACTGTGGGACGTGAGAAAGACGGTGTCGCAGCCATCCAGGGGGAACGCAGGACCAAAGTCACCAAGAAGAAAACACGCGGTGTCAAAAAACACTTCAAGTTTACAACATGTTAATTGGGTCTCTAAAAAATGCCTGGAGAGAGCGCTCTTTTTTTAAATTCGCACAAACTATCTGCTACGCTTCCAGCGTCTGCTGCCACAACAAAATAGTTTATTTTTACTCATTTTTTTTCTCTCCCATAAAGCAAAATCAACGGAGTATTATTATGTTCCTTAAATACAACTGAACTCATCTTATTAGGGAAAAGCAAAGAAGAATGTGTCATCTTATTAAAAATGACATGATGTATATACAGCCATATGTTTTCAAAGGGTTTCCTGTCAGTGTTAATCAAAACTCTTCCAAATTTACGAACCTACAGAGCAGCATGTCAACCATATGGGAAATATCTCCCCTTCAATATTGAGAATTTGAATTAATAATAAACATTACTGAGTGAACCTAAATGAGAAAAACATATCAATGTTGAAGCTGAGGAAAGTCGAAGCTTACAAAAAAAAAAATTCTCCCAGGTGTTAATTTTTTTTAGCATTCTGTCTAATATCTCGATCACGCTGTTCTATCTTTTTTCTCACGCTGCCTGCTCATTTACTGGACGCCGAAGTGACTGCCATCGATTTCATGGTTGCTACTAAAGTATCAGATTAACCAGTATCCCACATTTCCCACCTTTGCTTTGTACTCTGTTGGAAAACTTGGACTTGAAAAGAAACCAGGAAGAATATCCTTCTTACTGCTTAGTACCTTAGTACCTGAAACCGTTGAGATCTTTCCTAATCTTCCTCCATGGCCTTCCCACGGCAAATTTCTAATATCTTTGCCCAGTACTCACCATCGCCCCTTCACGGTTGTAGGAGATAAGATCATTTTAGGATCTGTGTTCTTTAACTTTGGAGAAGTGTCGAACATCAGTTGGATGTGGGAGTCTGTTGGGGTCTCGTCAGGCAAGCAAATTCTTCTTAGTTGGAGGAAACAACTTTGATTCTTGCACATGGATCTGAAATGGGAACTTGCAGAAGAGTGGAGAGTGGTGGTCATAATTGGGAACAGGCTGAAAACGAGCCAGAAATGTACAGCTGTTGACCATAAACCCAGTGCAATGGGCAGGGGCTAGGAACCAGACCAGGGACAGGAAGGAGGAGTGGTCTATCTCTATAGTACTTTCTCCATCATTCAGAGGATTATTTGGACAAAGATGAAAATGAAAATGAAAATAGTGTTGATGATGTTGATGATAATGAGAGTGGCTAGTTCAAGCCAACGCAATATCAAGAAAATGCGCCAAAACTACAGTGATTTCCAGAGATGATGTGGCATACACGTGCTAAAATGACCCCCAGTGAGCCAACCCATCTGTAATCCCTTCCCAACGAGCCTGAGTAGGACCCATGATTTGCATCTAGTCCAGAGAATATAGCAGAGGTGAAGGGAATTACCAGATGTAGTTAAAACTCCTCATCACCTGATTTTGAGTTAATGGAAGGCAAGACTATCCTGGGTGGGCCTGACTTAATCAGGCAAATGCCTTAAAAGAAAGATTCTCCTCCTGGTCTTGAAGAAATCACCTGCCATGTTGTGGGAAGGTCTGGAAGGGGGATAAATGTCAAGGCACTGTGGTAGTCTGTAGGAGCTGAGAGCAGTCCTTGGAGGAGAGCTGGCAAGAGATGGGGACCTCAACCCTACAGGAGCAAGAAACTGAATTCTGCCATTAAAACATGGGCTTGGAGGAAGGCTCTGAGCTCCACAAAGGAAAACAACTCAACCAACACCTTGACTGCATTCTTTTGGCACCCTGGACACAGGACCCACATACCCGACCCATAGAAACTGTGAAATAATAAACACATGTTGCTTTAAGCCTCTAAGTTTGTGATAATTTGTTGTGTGGGAATACTTGATAATACACAAGGCAACCAAAATAAGATACATGTGAGAGATTTAGTCCAGGAAGTTGGTGATGAATTTGGGATAACACTTGAGAGAGAAACTGAGGGAGAGTTCTTCCAACAACCCCAGTTATAAATCTGGGAAAGTTGTAGGAACAGAACTCATGTCAGTTATTTTCTAAGATTACAGATGTTGATTTCACTGTTTGTTTTTTCCAGAAACTTCTACTCCTAGAGAGGCTGGTCTAATTGATTTCGGGTGGAACGTAGGCATCGGTAGTTTTCAAAGTTGCCTGGGAGATTCTACTGCGCAGTGCTGGGTGGACAGCCCCTGGCTTCTCTGTGGGAAGAAACATGCCCCCCCACCCCCCCACCCCCACCCCCGCCTTGCCTCCTCAGTCTGTTGTGAATAGTATTAGAAGTGTCTTAAGTAAAAGTGGGCTTTAGAAATGCTAATGTCATTGCTGAGTGAATGGGGAGAGACTGCCAGGCCTGCCAGGATAGATCTAGAAGTTTTAACCAAGTGGAAAATGGGAGTAAAGGGTGAAAGGAAGGAGCCTAGAGAAATTCTAAGAAGCCCAGGGGCTGTTGATTAAACTTGGAGGGCCGATGCTGCTCAGACCCTTCTGGATAAAACCTGATTGCGGGTCAAGCTCTTCCCCTCCAACTTGCCTGAGTCCCATCTAAGTTGTCTGGGCATTATCTTCTTCCCTCTGGCCTCCTTATTCTGCCCAGCATGTTTTATTATTGTGGTGAATTATTTGTTCCCCGCACCCTTTCTGTCCCCTAGAAAAAATTTCCTTAAGTTGGCAGCTGGAAACCCTTCTGGCTCAGGTGAAAGGTTTCTAAAGACAAAAAAGGTCCTGAGCCGTACATAGGAAATGGTAGTGTATCAGGGTCTAGAAATACATTTGGGGATCTTCTATGAGCCCATAGGAGATTACAGGGAGCATCTTAGGCTAACTGGGTAAGTCATACATAGTACTTTGGAATAAGTCGTTGAGATGCTAGGTGAGAGGAACTATCCGTAAAGAACAAATAACCAGTCGTCCCAAAGGGCTTTGCAAGCCAGGGTCAACCAGGTTATGCTGCGGTAACAAACAGTTTTGACGTCTCCATTACTTTAAAAAAAAAGACGGTTCTATTTCTCACTGAAACTCCATAATTATCATAGTTCGGCCACAGTGGTTGGAGGCTCTCCTCCATGTTATTCTGTCAGAGACTGGTTGATGGGACCTCTACCGTCCAGAGTTGTACTAGTAAGTGTCAGATGCAAGGGGGAGGTACCCCACATGCTGGCTCTTAAAGGCTTCTGCCTGGAAGTTGCACCTGTCCCCTCCAACTCACATCTGATTGGCCAAGACAAGTCGTAGAGCTCTCCATAACTCAAAGGGTCGGGTAAGTGCCGTCCTACCCTCTGCCCAGGAGAGGAGAATCAGGTATTTGGGGAATGTAGCCCTAATAACTCTCACAAGGATTTAGCCCAGAGTTTCCCTGAGGCCACGGACGTTTGCAGGCTCACAGGAGCCCTACAAGGGGTCCGTGAATCCACGCCGGCTAAAAGTACTGTCTACAGACCTCACAACTACTCTATATTGGACAGATGCGGTTCTATTTGAAATAGCTAAAGATGTGCTCGCACTGAATTTCAAATTACGATCAAACACAGAGTAGCTTTTACTGTCGTTGTGTTCCTCTTCAAAGAACTTGTGTTAAAATTACAACTATGTACTATTACACCGAAGAAGGTTTCTGAGGTTCAAAACGATGCCTTCGTGTCTGGGAAGGGAGGGGACCACTGAACTGACGATTTTCCTGAGTCAGTTGCAACTGACGATGGGGGGGACAAACATCGCATGAGTGTTGAGGGGCTTGATTGAGACAGACCTGAGGCCAACGCACCGCACAGTGAAGGATGAGACATTTCCTTGTACTATTTAGCTGTAATCGCTTGCAGTTAAATAACTAATATACCTAAATTGCTGTGGCCAGCTTGGTGGCAATTAATTTGAATTAAGAAGTTATTACTTTCTGAATGTCCACCTATAATTGATGGTTCCTGCTTGGGAGGAGCGAGGAGGGAGAACCTTTGTTCTGAAATCTTTTGAGAAATATTCTATCGTGTTATTTTCTTCCCGCTTTTGAATTCACCCTGCATCCAGTTCCTTTCACTGGTGCTGGGTGAAACGTTGTTGAAGACAGCCAGCATATTCTGAGGGGCCACGCCCCCTGCACCTGTTCTTTTCTTCTGATAAAGACTGGCCACAAAGGAGCCGAGTATGAGGAGGAGAATTCTCAGTCGTTCTTTCCCCTACTTACCATTTCCTCAGTCTCTGGAATTTTCTTACACTATTGGTTATGCCATATGATATCCTGCAGAACTCCTTCACCCACGAGAATTGTCCCTGGGCTTGGACCTCGGCATCCACCTGCCTGCTGCCTGAGGACTCAAAAACGGTGGTCCTCTTTCGGAGAGCCGTTTACAGTTTCGAAAAACTCTGCCTGGGATAGAGACAGAGAAAGCTGTCCCATGAAATTGGCATCTTTGAGTGATTTCTGCATCAAAGTGAACAATTTCCCAAGTACAACTGGACATGCCACGAAGAGAAAAATAACCTGGAAAACAACTTAAGCCCCTCCGGTGCAGGTGTGTTGGCGGAAATTTCCATACGACTTTCACACGATTCCTGGTGCTGCAAGAGAAAAGTTACGGAGGGCTCTTGAATGGAGAGGAAGGATATTGAAGGATGTCTTCCCTAACTGTTTGTGGAAACCTAGTTTTTATTTCTGATCGTAAACGTGATAAAAAGTGTAAAAAGACTTGACAAATGAGGAAAATGCTAAAAAGAAAACGTTTCCTCCGTAAGCACATTCCTCAGAGATCATACCTATTAGCATCTTGTTGTGTGTTTTCCCAGCACGTTTTCTGTGCATCAGAACATATATATTTTAAATTAAATTTGATTATGCTGATTTCTGTGGTTAAGATACTAGACTTATGGCTGTGGATTCCACTTTAGTTTATTATTTAAATACTCTTTTATTGTCTTATTTTATTTAAAGAATTTTTTTTAACATTTAGTTATTATTGAGAGACAGAGACAGAGCATGAGCATGGGAGGGGCCGAGAGACCGGGAGACACAGAAAATCCGAAGCAGACTCCATGCTCCAAGCCGTCAGCCCAGAGCCTGACGCGGGGCTCGAACTCACAGACCGCGAGATCATGACCTGAGCCGAAGTCGGACGCTCAACCTACTGAGCCACCCAGGCGCCCCTCTTGTATTGGTTTTTAATGTGCTTTTATTGGACAAGGACCAAGAGTGTCCCAAACACAACAAGAATGTCCCCAAAGTGCTGGGCAGGCAAGGGAGACGACAGGTGTGGGGTAGAAACTCCACTGGTATGTGATGTAGCATCTATAGCAAAATTCGAATGAAACACAGAAGAATTTTTTAGGTTCCTATTCAACTCTTGAAACTCAGACAAAATACCACCTATGTGTTTTACTATCCGCACCTTCTTTTCCCCCAAAGTCCTCCTTTACCTGGGGGGCGGGGGGTGGGGTGGGGAGTGGTAATGTTAAAAACACCCAACCCAAAAATTAGTCTATCGATTTCTTATGGAATTTTTAATATATTGTGTTATGTATATTTTAAGTTTTTAGCATTTAAAGGTGCACAACTGATACACCTTCGCTGCGTGCTATCACTTTAAAGAAATCGTGAAGATATTTTGCAAAATACAAAGGCTTTACAAATTATTTTTCTTATTTATCTGGTAAAGGACGCTGATTTGGAGGGGAAAAAATTGAATTCAGAAGATACATTGAGGATTGGGACATGGAATGACCTCTTCTGACTCGCTTAACTTTTTTGGTTGGAACTGTACTTTAAGAGTAAAATTTCTATCCTTGCTTTATTACATTTTATATTTGCTCGCTACAAACACTGTAATTTTTTGCGGGGGAAGAAAAATGATGGTATGCATGTCATAAAAGGAGAGAGTTGGATTTTTCTTAACCCAGAGACTTTATCTTTCATAAAGGTGCTATTCATTGTTACTGATTTGGGTTGCATGATACATACCTGCACCAACTATTGTTTTCTCACGAAGCTACTTTTTACTCTTTTCCTATGTGAACTGTTTCGGCTGGTCTTTTTGCCTCCAGGACAGGGGTTCTCAATCTTAGTTCGAAGAGACCCCTGGATGTCAGGGATTCTGAGGATTTTCTCAAATAGCGCAAAACGCTGTGTGTGTGTGTGTGTGTGCACGAGTGCGCACGCATGGGCCTAAATACGTGTCAGATGAGCATTTATTTGGGAAGAAGATCCACACCTCTCATTACACTCTCCCCTTCTCAAACCTCTCATACGCCCCTCTTTCTGCTGAGAAGCAATCAGAAGGGCGTGTCCCCCCCTCCCCACCCCGTCTGCCAACCTGCCTGTTTAAGGGCGACTGGTCTGAAGGCTGTGGAAGAAGGAGTCCCTAATGGAGAGGATGCGGGAGAACTGTGTCCTCTGCACGAGCCGTCCCAGAGCAAGAAAGTCGAAGGAAGGTATTCGGGGGCACATCAAGCATGCAGAGGGCTGCTGAGGATGGCCGCCTGTGAGTTCCAAAGGGCACAACAGAAGCGGGAGCACTGAGGAGGGGCAGGAGGGATGACGTCAGCCAGGGCACGTACTGGATCAGCAGGGTACGGTTGTGGGAGGGGAAGGGAAACCTGGGAGGCTGGGTTCCCGTGGCAAATGAGTAAGCAGGAGAACAGGGCCCAGAGAGACTAGTCGCAAAGGTTCCAGGGCAGACAATGGTACCCAGGCTGAGATGCTGGCAAGGGAGGAGGGGCACGCAGGGGTGTGGGCTAAGGGAGGGGTGGTCTTTAAATCGGTTTTCTTTTTTTAATTAAAAATAGAGCCTCCACGGGTCGGCTATGTCAAGACAGCTAATTTCTTATCTTGAAAGACACCTTCCTAGATCACCTTTTGCATGTTATGAGATAGGGCACCTATTATTGTCCTAGTAAATTTACCGTATTGCTACCATTGAGGCACCTTTTCTTTTGTTTAAAAAAAATTTTTTTTAATCTTCATTTATTCTTGAGAGAGAGAGAGACAGGGTGTGAGCAGGGGCGGAGCATAGAGAGAGGGAGACACAGAATCCGAAGCAGGCTCCAGGCTCCGAGCTGTCAGCACAGAGCCCAACGCGGGGCTTGAACTCAGGAACCGAAAGATCATGACCTGAGCGGAAGTTGGACGCTCAACCGACTGAGCCACCCAGGCGACCCTGAGGCACTTTTTCTGTACTTCTACCCGGTTTTCAAAATTCAATAGCTCTTTAAGACCCCATTATATTGACGGACCATAATTTCCTGGGACGTTCCCAGACACTGGGCAGTCATTTTAATTTGCTTGGCATTTTCGTGCAGCTTCTCAGGCATCAGGACCCCTCCTGCAGGGGGACCAGTGCCACCCCCCGCCCCGCCAGCAACAAGGATGTGCAGGCTTCCAGCCTCAGTCGCTCAGTTTCGGGGACTGGTCAGAACCACGCTCAACTCTCTGCAGGGGAATCAGAGCGAGATGGGGGCGAAGCGTCTGGCGTCTGCTTAGGGAAACAAGTCCCGTGAGCTGAGAATTTCCCAAACACAATAAGAATGTCCCCAAAGCGCTGGGCGGTCAGGGAGAAGGCTCCCCTGGTACCTGAGGCAATTGGGAAGGAAAGAGTGCACTGGTCGGGTATGGCCTGGGCGGCATCAGGGTGGTGCCATTTGGAACATTTTAAAAGATTACCCAAATAGCTAGAAAATGGTATCTCAAGATGAATATAATTTGCGTTTCTTTAATCACTAGAGAGAAACTACTTTCTTAAAAAAATTTTTTTTTTGTTTATTTATTTGCTTTTGAAAGAGCAAGTGGGGCAGGGACAGAGAGAGAGAGGAGAGAGAGAATCCCAAGCAGGCTCTGCACTGTCATTGCAGGGCCCGAGGTGGGGCTCAAACCCACAAACTGTGAGATCGTGACCTGAGCTAAAACTGACAGTCAGATGCTTAACCGACTGAGCCACCCAGGCGCTCAAGAGAGAAACTGCTTTCTGCTTTAGTTTTTCTGGATTTCCTTTGGGCTTCATGAGTATTCATTCATTATTCATCTTGGAACCCCCTGTGCCTGCAGAATGCCGGGCACTGACTGGGTGCCAGCCAAATATTTGTTGAATGGGTAGAATGGAGGTCAAGGAGACACTGGTGGACCAGGCTGAGCCCGTCCCTGCTGAGTTCTGGAGCCGTGGGTCTCTGCTTGCTGGACGTGGGGCCTAAATCCCCTTGGGCAGACGAACCTTGTCGTGTCCCAGGTTCAAATCCATCATGTCTCCGTCTCTACCCGGGTCTCTTCCTACCTGCTTCCTACAGGCTGGAGGACTGGGTGGCCCATTGGCTCCCAGCCTCTCCCTACTCTGCCAGCCTCCACTCTTTGGAGTCGTCTTTCAAACACACTGTTCCGATCCTATCACATTTCTGTTCTGAGGTCTTTCCTGATTCTCCATCACCTGAAGGAAAGAGCCTGAAATCCGTAGTTTTTCATAAAGAGCCCTTCACAAGCCATATTCGTTTCCCTTCTCTGGTTTCTTATCAAACCACCCCCCTCCCGGTTGCTCACCTGCAGTCTTGCCCCGTGCACCCCACACCCCAGCCACACGGAGGACTCATAACACTTGAGAATGTCATGTACTTCCAGCCTTTTTGGCTTGCTTGTGCGTTTCCCTCTGTGTAGAATGTTTCCACTTGCTTTGCCCAAGTAATTGATTTTATAAAACCTGTGAGATACAGATAGAACACTTCTCTGAATGTTTTCTCCCTCAATTCTGTTCTGGCCTCAATCCTGCAGAATCCTTGGCCCTTCATTCAAATCTACCCAATCCCTAAAACTACCACATACTGTACACATGTTATCTGTGTGTGTGTGTGTGTGTGTGTGTGTGTGTGTGTCTGTCTCAGAACTCCCTTAGGGTCAAATAGGTAAACAATCCTTCTTTGCATCCCTAGAGCCTAGTTCAGTGCCAGAAACACAATCTGCGCTGAGTTTAGCATGACTTTTTAGAATTAAATGTAATCTCCCCGGGACACTATTTTACCTGTTGCAATGCTCACTGGCCTTTCTTCACCCATACGTATGTTGTCGTCTTCCACAGACCCCAAATCGAGCAAAAAGCAAATGCAAAGTCAAATCTTTCCCACATATGAGGCCCTGAATTTTATTTTCACAAAGAAGAACATTTCTGATGATTCTGTCTTTGAGTGCAGATGACCTCTCGGAAAAAAAATGATGCCGTTGTGTGGCAAAAGTCAGGAAGGCTGAATGCTGTCGGAATGCTAACCAGGCTCTCCGCGTTCACAGTCAGACCTGCCATCCCCACGCACAGGACGATGTTGGTTTGACCTCAGCAGAAATCAGATCTGCTCTACATGGTGATGATGATAGCAAACATATGGAATTGATTAAATGAATAAATAACCCTACTTAGTTTTGCATAAGAATATGTGGTACCCAGGTCAAAGATAATCCCTAATTTTTCTATGCATAATAGATTCCAAAGTGTAAACATCACCAGTAGCCTGAACCAAACTAGATGCTTTGAGTCAACAGTCAAAGGAGTGATTGTAAACTCGGAAATATTGACAATGTTTGTGAATATCACTTCTCTAAATTAGGTGAGAGGTCCAAAGCTGATGTGGGTGCCTAATTTATCTGACATCTCAGTCTCCAGTCTTGGTCAGCCTCAGAAATTTGATCACAGTCTTCTCCTACTTCTCAACTGTAGATAATTCTCTAGATTTGGTCTCCTCCCTTTTAACTTCCAAATGTAGCACAAAATCAAATAAGCCACCTGAAACCAGTCATTCCCTGGTAAAATGTCTGGAGTTATTTCTCTCCTCTGAAGCCGCAGCGTTTAACGTTGGGTAAGGTCTCCGGGTGATTTCTGCCAATGGAAATTTTATTTCACTCTCTCGTTTTGCAAATGTTTAAGAGGCATTCGCTCAGTAATGCTGGCCTCGGATCACTGGGGTCTCTTTCTTTTGTCTGAACCTGGCCAGACCAGGGCACCAGGACCCAGAGCCAGGGCGGCTGGTGTGTGTGTGAGGTCGAGAAGGTCTGAGCGTCAGGCCAGGGGAGGAAGGAGGCCAGGAAAGGCATAATGTCAGAAAACAGTCATAGGGCCCTTGGACAAAGGATCAACTTTATAAGGAAGCGTGGTAACATTCAGCGTGATTCCCTGTAACGGGTTGAATAGTCCTCCCCAAAAGATATGTCCAAATCCTAACACCAGCTCTCTGCAAAGGTGACCTCATTTGGAGATAGGGTCTTTGCAGGTGTAATTAAGTGAATGATCTCAAAATGAGACCATCCTGGATTGGAGTGGGCCTTAAATGCAATGACCAGCATCATGGAGGAAAGGAGAAGGAGATCAGAGACACAGAGACTCAGAAGGGAAGACTATGTGAAGACAGAGGCAAAGTGGAAATATGTTCCAACAAGCCAAGGGACATCAAGGGTTGCTGGTAGACACAAGAAGCTAAAGTGTGGAACAAATCCTGCCTCAGAGGTTCCAGAGGGAATGACCCCAACGACACCTTGATTTCAGACTTCTGGTCTCCAGGACTGTAAGAGGATAAAGTTACAGAGGTTTTGGTCATTTGTTAATGGCAGTCCTATGAAACTAACCACACGCCCTCCTGTTGCCATGTGCATACTGCACAATTCTCATGCACACAACGCTCCAAAATTCTAAGCTGTGAGAGCAAGGCCTTGGTGTTGTTCACTCCGTATCTCCAGTCCCAGGGCAGTGGCTGGCATTCAGTAAGTGCCCAATCAAGGTTGGCTCAATGAACGAATAAAATCTATTCTTCCTATCCCCCCTAAAATAGATAAAAAACCTGAGAGGTAGATAATTGTTGGGTAGGTCCTTTCCTAAAGACTCTAATAATATAAATGTTTAGGACTGACCACCTTGAATGTAAGAATCAGCATTTAGAGAAGGTTGAGTAAACTTTTATTATCTATATGTCAATAATTAAAGAGGGGCACTTGGGCGGCTCAGTTGGTTAAGCGACCAACTCTTGATTTCGGCTCAGGTCATGATCCCAGCGTCACGGGATTGAGCCCCATGTTGGGCTCAAGGCTGAGTGTGGAGCCTGCTTGAGATTCTCTCTCTCCCACTCTGCCCCTTTCTCCCACTTGTGCTCTGTCTCTCTCTCTTAAAATAAAGTGAAAAAAATTTAAAAATTAATGACAGAAAAACTATCCTGTTGTATTTCCTCTCAGGTACAATGTCGGGGATGAATAGGATATGTTCATGATTCACCTGGGATGAGACATTGATTCATCGAATCAACAAATATTTTAAATATTTCTGAAGCACCATCACAGAGGTAAGCATTTTGCTCACAGTAAGGATCCAAGGCTACGACAAATAGGGATTACGAAACAGCCTAACAGAAGAAACCACAGGTAATCAAATAATGCACTGTATATCATTAATGCAGCATATAATCATTGCAAACCAAGTAAATGCAGTGATAGGGAAGTTCAGAGTGCTGTTCACAGGTAACTTGATCAGTGTATGTTCTTGCAATCCACCTGTAAGGTCCCTGGGGCGGGGACCAACTCTCTTTTTGCTCACCTCTATTTTCCTAGCACCTATCTCAGTTCATAGTCCAGATATGTTGTATTAAAGAAGAAATAAAAGGGGGGCACCCGGGTAGCTCAGTCGGTTAAGTGTCCAACTCTTGATTTTGGCTCAGGTTTATGATCTCACGGTTTGTGGATTCAAGCCCCGCATTGGGCTCTGTGCTGCCAGCCTGGGATTCTCACTCTCTCTTCTTTTCTCTCCCTCTCTCTCTCTCTCTCTCTCTCTCTCAATAAACTTAATAATAAATAAACTTGAAAAAAAAGAAGGAGAAACAAGATATATTGTTCTATCATCTAGAATCCCAGTGAAAGTACTTCCTCCCGCGCATCCTGGCCCTTTCTAACGCGTTTTCACTATAGGGAGAGAAATGCATCCTTCTACTAAAATCAGAGGTAATGAAGAAGCCAGTATCCCCAGCAATCGAAAATCAATATGAAGCCAGACAAAGTCCATTCGCAAGGACATGGAAAACTTCGTGCAGTAAAAAGAAACTTCCTTCAGGGAACCGCCAGCATCCTGCCAGACCATCTGCTTTGGCGGCTTCAGGCACCTGTTAAAACATGTGGCAACTGCACAGAGTCTGTGTCTACAGTCACAATCACTGCGAGCTGGATGGCGTCTGCCAGCCAAAAGAAAAAAAGTCACCAAGGCAAAGGTTTGAGTAGCCACAGTTTAAATTTTTTTTTTTTTAAGTTTATTTATTTTTGAGAGAGACAGAGACAGAATGTGAGTGGGTTAGGGGCAGAGAGAGAGGGAGACCCAGAATCTGAAGCAGGCTCCAGGCTCTGAGCCATCAGTACAGAGCCCGACGCGGGGCTCGAACCCACGAACCATGAGATCATGACCCGAGCTGAAGTCTGGCTCTTAACTGACGGAGCCACCCAGGCGCCAGGAGTAGCCGCAGTTTGAAAAATGTTTATTATTCCTGACTTTGGTGACATCATTCAAAAAGTTTATGTGGGTAGTTGTCAGTCGATTGATACCCTCACGAAGCACTATTAAATGTACAATACAGCACTCGGCCCTGGGGAAAGCACCGGATGGAAGCCGAGACTTCTGTCCTCAAGGTTGCTGCTAACTGGGTAAGGAGACAAGCCTCTAGGACACATTGGCATCTTTGCGAACAGTATCCATGCTTCCTTCTCCTTCTGAGAAGTCACTTCTCCCCTGCCCTTCAGTCCTTGTGCTTCTGGGAGATTTTGCCTCCGCCCCTACCCAAGGTGTGAACCTAAGTCAATCCACTCCCCGCACTGTCCTATCCATGGGCTGTGAGACCTTGACCGGAAGCATGGTACCGGGATCTTCCTATCTCCTACTGCATTAGAAGCCAGAAGAACAGAGTCCTGGGAGCTGCTGGCGGTCACCTCATGCCCGGGTGAGGCCACAGAATGAATTCCACACTGAAGATACGGAACTGAGAAATGGAGAGAGGAAAACTGGATTTCAGGCACGGCATTTGAACCCTGGACCAAGACTTGCCTGAGACGAATAATTCTCCTGGACTCTGTTCAGTTACAAGGTACAACTTTTTTTTTTTTTTTTTTTTTCCGCCCAAGTCAGTTTGGTTTGCATTTTTTGCCACTTGCAACCCAAAGAATCGTAACGGACGTGGAGACACTGTCTATAGAGAGGGTGTTAGCAATAAATGCTGAAAGTCAGGGGAGCGGCCATTAGGGGCGGTGGGTGGAGTCACAGTGGGGGCAGGAAGAGAATGTCTGGGCTCCGTGGTCCGTGCCCCTGACTGGCACAGGGTGCCTTTGGGGCATCTTGAAGGGGCAAAGGTGGGAAGCAATATGAAGTAGGCTGATGCCAGTTCATTGAGAGGCTGGAGAATGAGTTTGGAATTTAACCTGCGGGTCCCTGAATCTTCTAGGCTGAGTAATGACCTGATGAGGAGGAAACTGATCCTCAAGGATCACCAGTTTCGTTGTCAGCTCTCCACACAATTAGGGAAGGTCTGGTCAGCTTGAAAGGCAACCTAATGCTTTGTTTGCTCAACCGTCCTTTGTGCAGGCTTTTAGCACGTTACAGGAGACTTTCGGTTGTGCTGTTCTCTGTGGTGGCAGGACGGCAAACACAACAAGGGGGCCTCATCCTGCCCACGGGGACGAAGAGCCAGGAGAATGTACTAGGAGCACCCAAGAAAGATGGCGGGTGGCCTGTCCATAACCGAATAACCATCTAGGCTGCTTTGGGGGACGTAAGGCCTGATCGTCAACCGCTATGCTGACTCTGGATAAACCTCAGCCTCAAACGTGCGTCTAAGACCAGATGGCCTTTTTTGTTTCTTTTTTGTAGCAACCGGGGGAACTACCCAGCTCAGAGTCTCAAGTCTAATAATTAAAGAATCCTTAAACAAGAGCTTCTCAGCGCCGCTTTCCCAGAAGAACACAGAGGGTGTACAGGAGGCATCTGACGTGGCTCAAACACATTCGACTGAAACCAGGCCTGCAACTTGTCTCTAGAATATTCCTAAGTGAATCTACAATCACTGCAGAGTCCTGCTTATAAATTGGGGGCAGAAGTGGGAAAATCAAAAGGAATGTTTGTATTCTCTTTTGGTAGCTATGCAGACTCTCTGACTCCAGCATTGGGGCAATTATCTTTCCACGGCAATTCATTCCTAAGTTATAAAACGTATGAGCAAACAGTTCCTTTTCTACATAGCTTTCTTTGTAATACGCCATTACAAATAGTGAGAAAAAGGCCTCGTTGAGGACAAAATTCCAAACGAGGAGGAAATTCTTTCAGAGGGACCGACAGAAATTTTGGAGGGTTTTCAGGATAACATGAGCCTCGCAGCGGTATTATTGTGCAAACACGCCAGAACATCTGTTACGTGAAGTATAACAACAGCAAAACCAGAATCCATCTCTGGTGAAGAAGGAAGCTCGAAATAGATGATCGAGGGGCTTCCGCCCTCTCTAACGGGAAATTGGCAGAAGCTTCGCAGTGGGAATGGGATGGGGCACAAGCAATGATATACGAAGGCGGTGATGCCAACCTCCAGCTCGGCTAGCCCGGTCCTCTCATGCCTGGCATATTTGTGCAACCAGTCCTAAGTCACGCCAGCCAGCTCACAGGGAAACCAGCTGTCAGTCACATACAGTTTTGGTCTTTCTTGTTTTCTTCATTGTTTTCAACGAAAGCGTTCTTCTATTAATAAGAAAAGTGTGATCTGACCAGTGACAAAAAAAAAAAAAAAAGCCACACGCACATTGTCAAGTCTGTTTCCTTCCATTCATTTTCATGCATAGCCATTGGAGGTGAAGAGACTTTAGTCTAATCTGGCTAGCTATTAAGAAATAAACAGACGAAATGCTAAAATCATAGCAGGTGTTCAAAATCCAGATTGGCTCAATCTGACTTACAAAGTTTTTGAATGATTTTCTAAATACAGCTGATCCAGACAAACCCCCATATCCTTGGGAAAGAAAATGCTCCTATTCTGGTTGAACCTGAGAAATCTAAGCAGCATGTAGTACATTTAGAATTTTTGTGGAGATGTAAAAGTTTGCATGTCTAAATTGGACGCAACAGTAATAGCCTGAGGTAATCTTTACATCTTAAAGCCAGAAGCTTCCTAAATAATTGGTTAATGAGCACTGAGCATCTCCAAGTCAAACATGATGATGCGATGGTTTGCGTCTTTTAAGGTAAAGAGTCTGTCCCTTTTGGAACAGAGTGGCTGAAATCTAAAAATTTAGTAAATCCAAATAAGAGGAGATCTCCGAAGAAATTTGTCACACATTATATGAAAGAGGAGTCATAATGGGTTCTGTGCCCTTGGCCTAGAATGTTCCAATGATCTAACCCTTGCTGACTTCTCCAAACTCATTTCAAGTCCCTGATGCCCTGGCTCACCACCCTTGAGGCACAGTGACCTTCTATTAGTTTCCTTCAAGCGTCAATTTTTCCTGCAGCTCCCTCTGTCTGGAATGTTCCTTCTCACGTGGCTAGATTTTCTCACTGGATTTCGGATTGTCGTCTCTTTCAGTGGACCTCTGTTGTGTATGCCTTCTGAGCATCTCTCCCCACATTTTTTGGTAGCAAAACACAGATTTTCCTTTGGGGGAATCAATCTGTCCTTCCCTCGGCCAATGAGATTTTAGAGAAAGAGCCTGAACCTTTTCTAGGAAGTTTCAAGGCATGTAATTTAGCTCTGGCCACAGAAGCTGGTTCTGGGATTGACATGTGACTTACGACAGGCCAATGCGGGCCAGCCTCTGAAGTCTTTCTGGAACCGATGAGAAAGAGATACTTTCTTTCCACCGGATCAGCTAAACTGATAGGATGTGATCTTGGAGTTGAGTTGCAATGGCTGTCTTTCACAGCACAGGGAGAAACTGGGTGGTGTTGGGGGGTGGGGGTGATACTAGAGAGGAAGGGGGAGGCAAGAAATAGAAAGCAGAGAAGTAGGTCTCTCCTAGTGACATTGATTAAGCTCTCAAGTACAGTTATGCCTTTTTTCCCCTCCTTCCTTCCTTTCCCTCCTCCCTCCCTCATTCATTCTCTTCCTTCCTTCCTTCCTTCCTTTTTCTTTCTTTCTTTCTTTCTTTCTTTCTTTCTTTCTTTCTTTCTTTCTCTTTCTTCCTCCCTCCCTCCCTCCCTCCTTCCCTCCCTCTCTCTCTCTCTTTCTTTCTTTCCTTTAACTGGTTTGAGTCAGTTTGGGCACTTACAAGCCAAAGAATATGGACTGATGGGCTTCCTCAAAGAGGACACCTCTGCCCACAGGATCTAGAACTTGCCCCTTTCTCATTATTCTCGTGGCACACTGGGTTTTTAAAAATAGCTCAAATCACAATTTGCAATTATTTTGTGGTTCGCATGCTTATTGCCTATCTCCTTCTATAAGGTATATGCTGCAGGAGATCCGAAATGCTAAGGACACAGGGTAGCAGTCAGATCTGAGCTTTGTGCTAAAAAACGAGTACAAAAGCCATGAGTGTTAAAAGTCAGGCATGGCTGAGTAGTAAGAGAAACACTTGGGTATCTTAGATGTCTGTATCTGCTGCTTCTATAGCAGAAGACACGTAACTTGTTAGTAACCGAAGTGTTTATCATGGGAGCAGTTCATGGATTCCACACCAGTTTGGGATTCCAAGCCTTGTGGAGCAAGGAGCCTCGGATGGGTGGTGGGTGAATGGCTTCAGTGGTGGTGGCTGTACTGGGTAGTCCATGAGACGAGCCTTAGAAGCTGGGGTCTAAAGAAGTGTCCACTGAACTGCGAGCTTTATTGAGTTTGGTGTTTAGTTAGGTCACCGGGTGAGTCAGGAAGCAGGGAGGATCTCATGGAAATGGCCATGAGTTTCCCATGTCATCAACTTGGGGATATTTAAGGGAGAGGTGAGATTTCAGAGATTGTGTAAGGCTGCGGGGAGCTCTGGCAGGGCGTGGAGGTCTGACAGGGTGCTGGGTGGGGCTGGGGGATTTCAGGGCCACAACACTATGTCAGAGGGGGTAGGGAATTTGCCTGACACTGCCCTCTCTCCTCCCTACCACCCCTACGTGGGATGGATGGAAGAACTGAGTAATCTCACCTCCGTCTTTCTGGCTGATGTTTCAGTTCAGGATTCTAACCCTTTAGTACATATCAGAATAACCTGGGGATGGGGCCAGCTTCCTCTTAGGAGGACTCTCTAGTTTAATGCTCTGCTGTTGATGTCTTAAAATTCTTTTACATCTTTGGTTAGGTTTATTCCTAGGTAGCTGATGATTCTTCGTGCAGTTGTGAATGGATTCAGTTTCTTTATTCGTCTTTCTGTTGCTTCATTGTTAGTGTATAAGAATGCAACTGATTTCTAAACCACACTGAGATACCACCTCACGCCGGTCAGAGTGGGTAAAATGAACAAATTCGGAGACTCTAGATGCCGGAGAGGATGTGGAGAAACGGGAACCCTCTTGCACTGTTGGTGGGAAGGCAAACTGGTGCAGACGCTCTGGAAAACAGCGTGGAGGTTCCTCAAAAAGTTAAAAATAGAGCTACCCTATGACCCAGCAACAGCACTGCTAGGAATTCACCCAAGGGATACAGGAGTGCTGATGCATAGGGGCACTTGTACCCCAATGTTTATAGCAGCACTTTCAACAATAGCCAAATTATGCAAAGAGCCTAAATGTCCATCAAATGATGAATGGATAAAAAAGTCGTGGTTTATATATACAATGGAATACTACTTGGATACAATGGAATAATACTATGTATAACACTATGTATAATGTATACTATGTATAATACAATGGAATAATACTATGAGAAAGAATGAAATCTGGCCTTTTGTAGCAACGTGGATGGAACTGGAGAGTGTTATGCTCAGTGAAATAAGTCATACAGAGAAAGACAGATACCATATGTCTTCACTCGTATGTGGATCCTGAGAAACTTAACAGAAGACCATGGGGGAGAGGGAGGAAAAAAAAAAGTTAGAGAGGGAGGCAAACCATAAGAGACTCTTGAATACTGAGAATAAACTGAGGTTGATGGGGGGTGGGAGGGAGAGAAGGGTGGGTAATGGGCATTGAGGAGGGCACCTGTTGGGATGAGCACTGGGTATTTTATGGAAACCAATTTGACAATAAATTTCATATTAAAAAATAAAAAATAAAGCAAATGTAGATGAGTTAAAAAAATCTTAATAATGTTTTAACAAGGGCTCCAAATTCTCATTTTGTCCTGGGCCTCATAAATTATGTAATTGGTCCTGCCTGGGAGATTTTGTAAATGCAGATCTCCAGGCGTGATTCCAAAGGTCTTTATGGTCCTCAGAAAGTCATTTCTAGCCCATAACACCCACGTGATTCCTTTGCCCACCATCTTTGGGATGATATTTGCACTGATGCTAATGATAGATCCACTTAGCACACGCAGGGAGTTCAAAGAAGCTTCCCTAAGAATAGCTGAGGTCTGAGAGCGTAGAAAGGTCAGGCCCCACCATTTCTGATAAATGAAAGAGAACCTTGTTCCCACTTGCCCTGGACACAACTTCTTTCTGTCTTAGCTCTGTCCTTTCTCCAAAGATCACTGCAGTGCCCAAAATCCTTGCATGCCTCTATTTTTAAGAGGTCCCCTCCAGAGAAATTCAGGAATGACAGGATCACTGTCGCCCATTGACCAAAAAGGAGAAGAGTTCAAAGGTGCCTAAATCTGTGAACTAGAAGAATCTCGTGGTGACTAGCAGCAATGGCTAATATAAAGGAGCAGCCCTTTTAGGGCTTTCCTTAGCTGGCTTCACCCATCATGGCCCCAGACATCATTAATCAATCACATCACTTGTTTCCACTGAGCCCCTGGGTGGCCCCAGATCCCCTCCCAACCCAGGGAGCCCCCACCAGACTTGACGATGCAGGTGAGAACTATTCCCCAGTCCGTCAACTGGAACAGGGAATGAAGGTAAAAGAGTTACTTTTTTTCGGTTAAGGTAGAACCGTTAAAAGGATCACTCCTTTTGAGGATAAATTTGCTTACCAGCTGCCTGTGTTGAAAATGAACAGAAACCCAACCCTTCCAGGGGAATGATATTATCACTGACCCTCCTTCCCTTGGGGTAGTTAAAACTCTGGGGCCCTCGAAGTAACTTGACCACCTTTGGTAGGAAACGTGCTGGGTAATTTTTATGAACATGCTTAGTTTAACCAATGGTATGGGGTTCCCTTGGAGTTTGGACGTTGAGGTGGCAGGGGGTGGGGGGGACTTCTCCATTTAGCTACTTTTATTAACAAACTATGCTTCCGAAGTCGCATTCTTAAACAGAGGTAGTAGCTACGCCGTTACCTCTGAGATCAGGATCGCATCGAGACACGACAACACATCTTGAGAACTCTCTCACCAAACTGACATTCCTCTGAACTTAGCTTTTAGTTCAAAAATGTCACACATACTAAAACTCACTTGAAAGTATATTAAATTCCAAGACCCTGCTGTTGGTTAGAGAGGCCAGCCGATTCTGGGATCCAGAGCTCTGGTTCCAACCACGGCGTTATTGAGCACTTCATCAGGGCACGAGTGATTTCTCTCAAACACAAGCTTATTTGGCCACTTCTTAAAATATGTCGGGGAGTGAGGGGGACGGTGAGGTGGTGGCAAGGCCCGCAGTCAATCCAGCCTGCGCAGAGGCGTCCTTGGAGCCTTCCAGATCCTACAGTGATGGTGTGTGAAATGGAAAAACAACCCCTCCAAACAAGCAAACAACAACAAAAATCCCTTCGCCATTTTCTATAATGTCCTGTGTATTTCTCTAACGTTCTGAGCATTATAAGGTCTTATACCAGGATGTGTGTTGTATTAGGAGCAAAGCCAGAGAGGGAAGGTCACGGGGGACAAAGACACGTGAGCCACATTTAGCAAATTTCAGGCAGGAAACTTCTCAAGGTGTGAAATCCCTCACCTCGACGCAGTTTAACTGTAGTAGAAAGAGGAGACATTTACTCCATCAGCTGCACCAAAAACCTGTGTGCTCTATATACACGTGCAATTGGATAGAGGAAGGCCTGGAAGGAAACACAGCTCCCAGCCCCATCAAGCACACAAATACGGAGGCGGCCATCTTGGCAGGGCGGCCTAGGTTAGGAAGGATGCCTCAAGAGGGCTTTGGTCTTTCTTGTTCACATTTCCATCTTTCTCAAGGCAAATGGACTCAGGTACAAGCTGCGAAATTAAAAATTCCCCTCAGAAAATATTTTCTAGGATCTTCAGACGGACATTTTAGGTCTAAACCTGCCATCTACCCAGCATCATGCTGGCTTTTATGGAAAATACAAACAGTGGTAGTGCCTACAAGTGACAACACAGGACAAAGAGCGGAGCCACTGTGGTAGGGCTGGACGTCATGGAGGCAGCTTGAAAACCAAGCCGGGACACCTGGGGGGCTCAGTCGGTTAAATGTCCAATTTCAGCTCAGGTCACGATCTCATGGTTCATGAGTTATAGCCCCACATGAGGATCTTTGTTATCAGTACAGAGCCCACTTCGGATGCTTTGTCCCCCTCTCTCTCTGCCCCTTTCCTGCTGGTTCTCTCTCTCTCTCTCTCTCTCTCTCTCTCTCTCAATAAATAAATAACTTAAAAAAATAATAAAGAAAGAAAACCAAGCAGACATTTTAGTTCCAGCCACTTAAACTGTGTGGGTTCCCAGTGGAGGAGACAGGAATAGCCCAATGGAGGTGGTATGTGGGATTAGGGACTCTAAAAGTAGCTATAGGCAGCAGCTGGAATCAGAGAACCCACCCCTGTTAAGGCAGCAGGACAGAGGTGAGAGAGAGAGGGACTGAGGGAGACGTATGTTCAAGGAGCTGTCTGGGTGTGGACTCAGAGATGATATCCTGGTTTTAACTCGAGGAAACCTGGCAATGCCACCTCCACCACCAGGTCAGTAAGGGGAACATCTGGGAGATGCAGGGGAAGGGAAGCCAATGAGAAAACCAGAAGGAGCCTCTAGGAAGCCAGGAGAAGATTGAGACAGGAGACAGGAGACTCTCGCAGGCAGGAGTCACGGAAGGGGGGATTTTCAAGGGTGTGCATCAGCGATGTTCTCCCGAGAGACCACGGGGAAAAGACAAAAGGGGTTTTCATCTTCAAGTACGAGGGTCTAAACTCATGCTGCCAGGTGCCTGGTACCATAGCTCCGAACGAGGAATGCCAGTACCGAGTTCATTTGTCTCTCTGTCAACTTCCCACAGCTTCGTGGGTCAATTCCTCAAAATTAAGGTGGGTCTAACCTTCTCAGAAGTTAGTAGAACTTCCTGCTACAGCCATGTTTCCATCTGTCAGGAGAGTCCGCTGTCAATTGGTTGGGAGTGGATGGGAATACACTCATGCGTGCGTGCGCACACACACACACACACACGTCCTAACAAACATTGTGCAGGTTAATCACAGATAGCCATAAAAATGGACACATTTTCCTCCCCACAAAGTACTAATACGGTACATATTTGGTATTCGTTTAAAATTTTCTCACACATCTTCGTTAAGATGCCATTTCCAGTTAGGAAGAGGAAGTAAGGGAAATAGGGCAAAAGCCAGATAAAGGCAATTTCTGCATGATCCTTGGACAACTGAGATATCGGAGAGCTTCTTCAGATATTTCACCCTTGTGACATCAGTTGAGCTCTTTGCTCAAACAGCCGTGTCTGCTGGCTCTGTCTATACTTAAGAGACGTAAGTATTTACCAGTATTGTTATTGGGTCATTCGAATGATTGGCTTTTGCAGCAGTATGCCATTTGGGGCAGAGTCCTGGGTAAAGCTGTCACTCCAATGAAACTGGGAATAACCAGGTGACAAGGCAGATTAGCACCTCTCCCATTTAGCCATCACTGCATTTAACGCAAAGCTTACAGTGATTTTGAAGGTCCACATGTTTGTGTGAGAACGTATGCGTGCACTTAAGGGTAAAATATTAGGGGCGCCTGGGTGGCTCGGTCGCTTAAGCATCCGACTTCAGCTGAGATCATGATCTTATCAGCTGAGGTTCACGAGTTCGAGCCCCGCATCAGGCTCTGTGCTGACGGCTCAGAGCCTGGAGCCTGCTTCGGATTCTGCGTGTCCCTCTCTCGCTGCCCCTCCCCTACTTGTGCTCTGTGTGTGTGTGTGTGTGTGTGTCTCAAAAATAAGTAAAATGTAAAAAAAAATTTTAAGGTAAAATATTAATAAAGCAATAATAATAATATGAAATAATAGAAAAGTCACATGGCATAATAAAAAGAGGTGACGTCTCTTCAGTATCTTCTATGTGCCAGGTGCTGTATGAGATATTTTATATCCATTATCTCATTTTGTCTCACAGCTGTTTGAAGGTAGATGTTGTCTCCCCCTCTCTCTCTCTCTCTCTCTCTTTCCATAGACGAGTCAACAAAGACTCAGAATGGTTGACTGACTGGCCCAAGATCACCCAGCTAGTGTCACAGGGCAATTTGGGCACTAAAAGTCATGTTCCTTCTATTCCATCTTCCTAGCCCTCTCCACCGTAGAGGAATTTCCCAGGCACCAATGGGCTTTTTACTCCCTGCATTTGATTGTCTAACATTTCCAAATGTGTTTCCAGTGGGAACATCCCAAGAACACACATGTGTGCCTTGATCAATAGTTTTGGACCACACTCCCCAGAGTTTGTTCAGCAAGGCGCCTTCCCCATTGAAATGTTCTTAATTTGGGGCTGACTGGAGAGCCTAAGTCATCATCAGGTCGGGAAGGCTTATAGAGATTCTGTCCTCACACCTGTTCACAGATGCGCTTCGTCCTTCAGCCCCTTCCATAAGCCTAGAGAGGCCCTCTCCACCAACAGTGCCCACCTCATTCTGCTTACTCCAGAAGAAATCGAACATACCCATTTCCAGTTGGTGTCAATTTTCCTAGACCTGAGCATATTTGTAAAAGCACATAGCACCATACAGATGGCCCACAAACAAGAAAAATCTCTGTCCTTTATGGCATTTGCTTAGTGATCAAAGATTCCTAACTAGACCTTTCTTCCGACATTGATTGTTTGCCTGGAATATGCAAATCTTCCCTCTTGCCGGGCCAGTCTTGAATATATTTACAAGGATATTGATGCTCATTACTTCAGTTAAATATAGATTATGAATAATGACAAATACTTCCATTCAAAGATTTTGATCATTTTCAGATTATACTTCATACCAGGACTTAACCTCAGTCGACTTCCTACAACTTTCGAGTATATGTTCTCACACACTCCAAGTTTCATAAAAATGTACTAAATAACCTTAAAGCCCTTTATGAATAATTATGAGTTTTTAAGTTTTTGTGAATCTGCATATTAATTCTGTCCCATAAATAAAACATGAAGCGAAAATCCAGTGTGTTGAGTATCAGGGGGATAGCAGAAGAGAAGGAAAGATAATTATCAGTTTAATGTGGGAACATACTTAACCTAAAAGATTACCTCCAAACTTGGTGACATCCTAAGTATATATAATATACGAGGATGTTTTCATTTTAATAAAAGGGGAAAGAGATTTATATTGAGTCTCTGCCATTTTCACAACTCTCTCGGCCGCCCGTGGTTGAAAAAGCAGTTGTCAGAATTTTTATTTGCTACAGATTAGTCCTCACGTATTTAGCTTCCTTTTCCCCCAAGCACTGTGTGCTTTGATGTCATATAATTCACACTTCCCTATTTGGTGTGTATTATTTGGTGATCCATCCACTTGTTCTGGAAGTTCCTGGGGGAGAGGAGAGGGCAGCACATGAACAGCGGCAGCCATGATGGGGATCCATTGAGTATCTCTTCTAGAGGAAGGTGATCCCGGATGCCGTGTTTATGTCTTTAGCCGGTTTGCAAAATAAGAGAGACAAGGGATGCCAAATACAAGTCTCCGTGGGTACTCTGTGCTTCTCTCATCACTAAAATTGCTCCTTTAAAATGGACTCAAATGTTGTCACGTGCCTCCCAAGTCCATCATGTTTCCAGGTGTCATCTGTGAAGGGCTCAAAGCCGTCTACAATTTGCCACCCACACCTGCCTCTGTGCTTAATCCTGGCTTAGTCGCCAAACTCAGACTGTCACCCGAGGTGGCTTCTGTCTCAGGACTCCAAGCTGCCTTCCCCAGGATGTGTGATCACCCGCGGTATGTGTAGTGGAAACGGAGTTTGTACAAAGCATTCTGCTGCCCAGTGGGTTGAAAACAGTGCCAGAGACTTTTTAAAGCTTTCAAGAGGTGTGCCCAAGTAACGATAATGCTACTATGGACCCCCTAGAGAATGTTCATAGCAATTTCTACTGAAAATGTCATTTTTCCCTCACTTCTTGATTCCCACAGAGCTGTGTGGGGCAGATGCCAGAAAGGCCTTATTGTAGATGGGGACAATGAGACAGACTTTCCCAAAGCCATAGAATTTGATCGAATTACAAGGGCCTCCAATGACCACACAAAGGTGTGCAATTACCACTTTACCATGAGCAACCTTTCTTTTCTCTTTCATTTTTTTTTTCTCTCTTCCCCTTCTATTTTTTCTGTCCTACCTGCCCAATTATAAGGAGTTGGAATGCACACACGTTTATGGAAAGAATAGTTTAAAATAATACACATCCCAATGACTCCTTTTCACCAACTCTGCCTGCTCCTAGCAGTGAAACATGCTCTCTGTTCATTTGCCCAACTAATGTAGAACCAATACCCTCAGGAAAGTTCCTGAGGGAAGAAGCCAACAGAATAGTGATTTACTGTTAAAGTTCACCAAAATAGGGGCGCCTGGGTGGCTCAGTCAGTTAAGCATCCGACTTTGGCTCAGGTCATGATCTCGCGGTCTGTGGGTTCAAGCCCCACGTGAGGCTCTGTGCTGACAGCTCAGAGCCTGGAGCCTGCTTCCGATGCTGTGTCTTCCTCTCTCTCTTTCTCTGCCCCTCCCCTGCTTATGCTCTCGTTCTCGCTCTCTCTCTCAAAAATAAATAAACATTAAACATAAATAAATAAATAAATAAAATCTAAAAATCAACAGAATATACTCATGTTTGGGATAAAAGGAGCCTGGTATTTGGGTTCATTTCAAAATGGGTTCTAATCCCACCACTACTCCATGCTCCCTGAGTTCTGTGGGCATGTTACTTGATCTCCCGAGGCCTCAGTTTCCTTATCCATAAAATGTGGGTGCCTGGAGGGACTCAAAATGAAGTATGCCATGACCTCTGAGTAGTCACAGCCCCGAAAGGTTCTCTGTTATGGTTACTTAGGCTAGAGTTCCCTAATGAAAGACAAGTCCTCCTCCTCAAAATAGGAGGATAGCTTCATTGTTCGATCCCTTTCTTTTTGCAAACCTTCGTACTCCCTAGCACTGTGCTTGTGGTGAGAGTTTCAGCAGAGAATTAGATAAGACTGCTGGCCTTCACGAGCTCACAGGACAGCCAAAGAGACAGAAAGACGTGCAACCCATCACCAGTCAGTGAACTAGAGGGTCCAACCCATTGGGGGAGAGAGAGCTCAAGTCTTGTTTTAGGGATGGTGGAAAGCTAGAAGAAGAAAGCCCCTCGTGCTGAATCTTGAAGCGTCAGCAGGGCTTCCCTAGGAGGGAAGAGGGGAGAGGGCCGCCGGGCAGAGAAAACAGAGCAGCCATGGTATGGAGGAAAGTCCTGGTGCTCTGGAGGACACATCTGATGTTGCCTTGTTCCCACCTTCATCATGTAGACGGGCACTGAGCACCGTTCCATCTTCTGGGAGCACAGCCACAGGCAAGGTTCCTGCTCTCTGGGAGCTTATGGTCCAGTGGGGGTGGCAGACAATGAACAACAAACAGAAGAGAGAAGGAGGCAGGTAATGAACCAATGCTGGCCGATGGTACAGGAGTGATGGCGGTGGTGGGGGTGTGTGGGGGGGTGGTGCTTCAGGTGACGTTTCAGCTGAGACCCGCCTGAATGATAATCGGGGGCCAGTAGAAGATCCAGAAGAGAAGGTTCCAGGAGGAAGGAGTGGCTCCTACAACGGCCTTCAGGCCTTTCCTAAAGAATGGAAAGAAGGGTATATATATTCACCCCTTTCAAGACTGGGTTCAACCGAAATTCCATACAGAGGGAGCCATAAGGATATCCTTAATGGATTCTGAGATTCAAAAGGGGTTAGATGTTTGCAATTTTGGAGAAATCACCTTTCCAGAAACTCCTTACAAATGTCAAGCAACAGTTAATAATTTTGACTACCATGATTTCCTCTCTTCCACTGGATCTCCCCCATTAGAGAGCGAAAAACTGTTTGCCATTAAACTTGAAAGTTTATAGGAGGCATAAATTCAAACCGCTCCTATGCACCAATAGGTTCTAGTTGTTGAAAAAAGAAAAAACCAACAACACGCATGAGTGGGATGGGTCTGGGTAAATGTCCGAATTCAGAGAGTGTCTTTAATAGCACGAGAATTCTTCTGAATTTGACAATAATCATTCTGCACGTTGTGTCTTTCGGCCAGACCTTAGAGTGGACCGATGCTAGTTCATGCTAGGTCTTCTCATTGAGTGAGCTGCTCATTCACTTTATTAGTCAAGTGCAAGGTTCTTAAAGATCTGAGTTGAAGAGAGACCTTGGAATTGTAACCGAAGAGAGTCTTTCCCCGCCCAGGTGACCGAGCTGGTGGTGGGTAGAATAAGGAAGCGCGCATCTTAATGAAAACCGTAAAATTTACGCTCATGTTTATGTCTGTCACTTAATTATCACTAAGAGATATACAATAGACAATAACATTCCTTCTTTGAGCTACATTATTGACCTCACTACCGAGCCCCCCCCTTAATGGAATCAACGTTTTACTGACAGCACACAGATCCTATTTGGGCTGATTTTCTACTTGGATTCTCAGAGAAATCTTCGACGATGAACATTTGGTTTCTGCAGCCAACCCTTTGAAACTACACGAAACTGCAAAGGCTCAGGCTCAGGATCAACAACGACAACAAGCAATGTTTGGGCAACATGCGTTCCACCGTCAGGCGGAAACATCCAGAATGCATCACATAACATGACCAACAAATACCGTGCTTCATCTGGAAAGGCCCGGAGCTATGTTTTCCCCCCTCGAAATTATGGTATTTTCAGCTAACCCTTGTCGTTAACAGCTTCAGTTAATTCTGCCATGTGTAGGACTTACATAAATGCGTGGACTTTATATTATAAACTCAGCTGCAGTTTAAATTATTAGGCAAGCTCTTTTCAGGGCGCTCCAACACTTTGAAACCCACAGCTGCCCACGCTCTTAGGGGGACCCTCATTAGATGTCATTTGCATGCCATTAACCACCAAGCAGTGGGTCAGTCGTTGCCTGTCGGGCGTTCAGCTCCCTCTTTTTGTGTTAATTAGCAGAGAAATAAGGAGTTAATGAAGATCTTCTGATCTGTGATGACTCATCTGGTTGTTTCTGAGGCTCGACACTCTGGACCACTTCAGCGCACCCTGCCCGGATGCTCGGAGCAGAGCCGGAGGGGCGTTCTCAGGGGCCTGTGGCCTGGCGGGCTTTGTTAGCTCAAGATTAGAAGGAGTTAATTGCTTCAAGATTGCTGGGAGATTAGGTTACTGGGTGGGATGTATCTATGTAAGCATATGTCAGCGCGAGTTAGAAGATAGGAGACGCTTATTTTAATAAACTTATGAAAAGAAGAATTAATTTGTCATTACATTGGAAATCTTATTTTATTAACTTAATTTGAAAATGTAAAGCTGCCTGAAACGCCGGTTTTTCACTCACTTTCCTTCTGAATATGTATGAATCACAGATTAGTTGATGTGCAACACTGTTCATTCATGGCGCTTTTTCCTGGAGGTTTTTTTTTTTTTTTTTTTTAATCCCTAACTCGCTTTGCTGATGGTGCCTGGCTCCAGTGGAGTGGGCGAGTGACCGTGACCTCTGGGTTCTCTTCTTGCGCTGGGTGGAGCACGGCCGCTCAGACACCCACCTGCAGTCCTGTTGAGAGAAGAAGACTCAATCGGCCTCCGCCTGTCCTGCTTCCTCCTCTCTGAGCGCTAGTTGTAGACAAATGCTACTTGTGTTTGGTCCCCGTGGAATAGAATGAGAAAGAGTAAGGGGCCGGGCTGCAAATTAAAGCCATCAAAGATGTTTGTAAAACATGCTTGCTTTACCCTTTATGGCTGTTTGAGGACAAGGTCCAAATTGTCCTAGTGTTCTGTGTTTTCAGGGGCAGGCGTGTTTATTGAACACTTACTATGTGCCAGGAAGTGCTCTCTGCACTTTCTTCTTATTCCCTCTTTTTAATCTTACAATAGTCTTACAACAACTGAGACAAGGAGGACTATGTTAGCCACATTTTTCAGGTGAAGAAACTGAGAAACAGGGAGATTCAGTAACTTGTCCAAAGGGACACAGTGACAAGAGTCAGCTGTCTACCCCAGAGCCTTCCCTCCCCACCAGTGCCCCACACATTTCTGTGACATTAGTGAGGCAACTTGGCTATGTCATAGTTGGGAGGAGTGACGTTGTGATGTCTCATTCTACGGCTGCCCCAGTGGACAGCAGTCAGGGGCAAGTGTGGCCTCAACGTCATCAAGAGCTCCTGAGGTTTTGGGGTTTTGCCCCCCAAAAACTTGGGAATCTCGAGTTTAAAATAAAGTCAATTTTTAAATAATCAAGTTGGGCTTTTTTTTTTTTTAATACTGTGCAGTTCAAGCAAACAAACAAGGAAATCCGTGGACAACTGTTGGCGCCCCTGCAAAAGGCGGGCAGATTTTCAAGCCCGTTTTCCCCCTAAAGTGCCTCGCACACAGCAGGTACTCAGCACATAGTTGAATGAATCAACGTACGGTTGCATGAATCCAGAGGCGGATCCCTGGTCTCATCGACACAACGAAACACTGATTTATAGAGCGTGGTCATTTGGAGAGTCCAGCCCCCTGCACTAAATGTCCCCTCCCCCCCCTTTTTAATGTTTACCTATTTATTTTGAGAGAGAGAGAGACAGAGACAGCAAGTGAGCACCAGGGAGGGACAGAAAGAGAGGGGGAGAGAGAATCCCAAGCAGGTTCTGCACTCAGTGCAGGAGCTCCTTCCATGCACCATGGGATCACGACCTGAGCAGAAATCAAGAGTCAGACACTTAAACGACTGAGCCACCCAGGTGCCCCCCCCCCCCCCCCCCCCCCCCCCCC
>NC_064818.1:71980421-72076916 GCF_023721935.1 Panthera uncia | reverse complement strand
CCCCCCCCCCCCCCCCCCCCCCCCCGCCAAGTGTCCTTTTATCTGATCAGCGAAAGGACCCATCACTATTGTGACTTTTCTAAGGGAGGAAGTTTGTTGGAACTCTGGTGATTATTCTTTCAGCAGAAACCATTTGAACCCTCTTCCCACGGAGCTTACTGGGTCCCCCTTCCTGTCTGGGGTTGATACGAATTTGACCAAAAATAATCCTCAGAATATTTAACAACCATATAGTCACAGAAGGGTTAACTTCTGGCTCAGCAGCGCCCCTGAGACCCAGCCACAGTATTGCAGCCTTTAGGGTGGGCAGGTGCCCTGCTATTTGGCTGTGAAATATTTTACTACTACCTCTGCGAAAAAGGTCGAAACGTAAAGAAAACAGAACTCCTCCTCTCTCGCTTCTCCCTCCCGTCCTCCTTCCTCCCTTCCTCCCTCCCTTCCTTCTTTCCTTCCTTCCTTCTAAACAGCTCCTAGCTAGATGCTACCCACCTTGGCATCAAGGGAATCTCAAAAGTTTTAGTCAAGCCCAAGGCAGGTAGGCAGTTGAAGGCAATGACACCCTGCAGAGGACACGAAGTCAAGAACAAACCTGTGTTTGGACCGGACCTTGCACCTCCCTCTCCCGGGATCCATGACGATCTGGGTAAGCTGCACGGGCATTCTAAAACTTGCCTGCCCGGTGTTTTATAACTCAGACAAAACCTGGGCATTTGCCAATGTCAAAATTGCCTTTTCTTATTACTTCTTATTGGCAATATATTAAAAAGTTCCGATTATCTCTTTAGCCTGCACTCCAAAGGTTAGCAGAAGCAGGAGGCAGGCTCTCGGCATTAAAAAACAAAAAACAAAAGAAGTGAGTAGGGAAAGGGAAGGAGCGAGACAGTTGCCCATCGCCTGAGCACGATGTACTGGAGGCTGAGACAAGGGAAGTGGGCTCCTCATTTGCAAATGAATCCACGGCAAAGAGCAAATGGGGAAATTGTGCACTAGCCTTTTTTTTTTTTTTTTTTTTAAATTTTGAGGTAGAGACTAGGTCTCCTTGGAATTAGAATGTTTCGGTCACATTTAATCGCTTATGTATACAATAACTGGATGTAGATCTGGCGCATGACATCCACTGATTGCTAAGGAGCCATAAAATAATCACGGAGAAGGTAGGAGCCAGAGGCTGAAGGCAGAGAAAACGTTACTCAGTGCCCGAGCTTGAAA
Organism: Panthera uncia; assembly: GCF_023721935.1. Taxonomy (NCBI): domain Eukaryota; kingdom Metazoa; phylum Chordata; class Mammalia; order Carnivora; family Felidae; genus Panthera; species Panthera uncia. Next base: position 72,075,707 of record NC_064818.1, on the reverse strand, counting down.
GACAGGTCCTAGGAAGGAGAATTGGCTTTCCAGAATAACATTTGCTTCCTGATTTCTTGACCTTTGTTGAAGATGTAGGGCCCAAAGGAGGTTATAAAAGGCTAAAAATAAATGATGCATATGCATTTATTTATAACCCGGCGTCGCTGCTCAAGCGAGGGACAGGTCCCAGCAGGGACTTCCATACTCTCCCAGCCCACACCCCATTTCCACGTATTGTTTCACTAAAGTCTGGTGTCCCGATATTCTCCAGAAAAAAACTGCTGTGTTTCTCACCTCCCTCCCCTAAAAATAAACCTTTTCACCCAAAATATGCTGTGGGTGAACATTTTCTGAGGATTCTGGCTCCTTTCTTAAGAGAACGCATTCCGTTACTCGGAGACATATTTTCTGCCCCGAACACCTGCAGGGCTCTAGGGACACGAAGTTGGCAAAGGCTGTCCATGTTGTTGAGGAAAGTGAAGCCCAGTCAGGATGCAAGGAGACAGACATGGAAACGTTAATCCGTTCATCCAGTAAGTATTTGTTAGATGTTTCCTGAGTGCTGAGCACCAGATGGACAGTCATAAAATAGTCTGGTCAGTACTGTGCACTGAGAAGTCTGCTTATTGTCTATTTGTTACAGGGAGCCCAGAGAAGGAAGGGAGAGAGGAAGGAAGGGAGGGAGGGAGGGAGGGAGGGGGGGAGGGAGGGAAGGAGGAAGGGAGGAAGGAGTGAGGGAGGGAGAAGGGAGGAAAGAAGGAAAGAAGGGAGGGAGGAAGGAAGGAAAGGAGGGGAGGAAGGAAGGAGGGAAGGGAGGAAAGACTGAAGGGAGGAAGGAAAGAGGGAAGGGAGGGGAGGAAGGAGGGAAGGGAGGAGGGAAGGGAGGAAGGGAGGAAGGAAGGAAGAAAGGAAGGAAGGACCAGGTGACATTTGACAGGGGTCGGTGATAAGCAAGAGCTAAGCAGGTAAGGCGGGAGAAGGGAATTCTGGGTAGCAGGAATGGTAGGAGAAACAAAAGTAAAGGACAGCTGAGATTCAAGGCCCTTTTTCTCTGACTTAAAGACCAAGCTCTCAAAAGCTCAGCCATCACTTTGTAGATAGTAGCCTGGGGACACCTTCCAAGACCCCAAGGGGTACCTGAAACGGCGGGCAGCCCCCGCCCCCCGGCATGCTATGTTTACCCCTAAACGTATGTACCTGTGATAAAGTTGTATCGATAAATCAGGCACAGTAAGAGATGAACAAAAATAACTAGACAATAACAATAGCAGTTAATTGTGTTGCGTCCCTCTCCCAAAACACGTATTGCCCTGTACTCACCCTTGTCCTTCTCACGATGATGGAGGATGCTGACACGCCTACACGATGGGGTGAAGCGAGGGGAGTGATGTGGGCACCACGACGCAGCACGAGGCTACTCCTGACCTTCTCAAAGGAAGATTATCCGCTCCCTGACAACGGTTGACCGCAGGTAACTGAAACCGTGGGAAGCAAAACCGCAGTTAAAAGGGGGACCCTTGTAGAGTCCTTAGGCGATGAGGGTATGATCCAGAATGTTCCACTTGTCTCCATCAGGTGCTGGATGCCTGCTCTCCGGCTTCATGGTGGGAAGAGCTGCAGTGGCCCCGGGTCCGCGGGTGACGAATGGGACCATTTCAATATTCTCTTAAGGTCTGAGCTAAAAGGGGATGCTGTCTCCTTTTAGAAAAAATATAAATGCTGTGCTGTTTCCTGGGAAGACCCAGTAAATGTGCCCTGAGCTGCCCACCCTCCACCCCCCGGGCAGGAGCCCCAGGGTGGGTGGGAAATTTCTCTGGGAGCAGCTTAACCGACGGTGAAGAGACACTTTTTAAAAGTCCGTTAAATGCTTCCTTCCAGAGAGATAAGATTGTTTCTGTTCATAATCCAGTTTACACGAAGTTGCTGGACAGATTGTCTCCGAATGTGGATGAAGGACCGCTAAAATACAGGCCGTGTGGTATAGCAAAAAAATAAAGTTCTCTGGGTCCTGGGGGCATCGCAAAGTGCCTGAACCTAACATAGAAACCAGGGCACCTGGATGACCCCCAGACCTGTGTCATACACGTGAAGATGCCCTGGATAGAAAACCAGCAGGGTTTTCAAATAGAAGCTTCCAAAGGAAGGCCAAGGGCCACATGCCCCACAGGTGGTAGTTTGCTGCTTCTCATACGGGCAACTCTCTGCTGCGGGCTCCAGGGCAGGTAGGAACAGAGATCTCTGTATCTATTTAATGATGGTCAATGGTTCTTCTAAGCAACCCGGGTGGGGAGACAGCTGGTTCATAGAAGTTTTTACTTTACTATGAAGATGACATTTACAGCTTTCATTGTGAAAGGTGCCGTTGGCTCTTGCGGGCTCCATGATGGGAGTGGCTGCACAGCTGAATGTTCTGGGTCCTGAGGTATCATCAGTAGAAGATGATGTTAGGTCCTTCCCCTAAGACCCATTTTCTTGTCTTGCGACCATGGACACAAACGTCAATCCCTACAACCCTTTGTCACCTTTTATTCTTAAGGCTCACGGGGTTAAATGCACTTCTGTAGTCCGAGAGCTGGATATAGCGTCGTATACAGAGCTTCTTCTCTGGAATGAGACAAAAATCTCACCTCCCATCGAAGCAACATGCCAGAAACTCAGAACGGATGGTCCAGATTTAGGGGGAAACTTATTATTCACCACGCCTGCCTGGTGGCATCATGAATCGGTAATGAGAACACCACTATCACGGTGGGATCAAGCCCAAAGCCCTGGGATAGCTATGAAATACAGTATTGTGTTTACACACTGTAACCTCATCCCTCGGAAGGCAACAGAAAAAGCAGGGCTTCCAATGCGGCTGCAGCTGTGATTTCCCCCGTCCCAGCGGTGCCCCGGCCTGAGCTGGCCATCCCAGAAGCAGTGACTTGGGACAAGAGTAAGAGAAAGACCAACGCAACCAAAACACTTTGAAGCAAGCTTTAGTAGAACCAGACTGTTGACATTTTATGAACTTAATGGCAAAAAGAACATGCAGTAAAAATAATTTGCATTCTCTGATTATATATGTCAGATCCCTAAATATCTTGATCATGTTATTTTGCTAAAGATATCCTGATGGCGGATCTGTGTATGATTTACATAAATGAGGCATTTGCATAAATTAAATTAACAAATATAAATACATGCTTATAAAACGCTGATACCACTTACTACTCTCATAAAAATAAATTATGAGGGATGACATATGATAGGCCATGTGGTTTCTGGGCAATCATCGAATGCCCCTGATGCATACTTGGCATTTCACTGCCAGAAGAAGGAAAAAACTCCAACTCAAAGCACTTCTGAAGGCCTGGTTCTCCCAGGGAAGCTATAGAACAGTCTTTTGGAAGACGATGTGTAAAGCGATGGAAAGCCCAGTTTAAGTGCAGGGACCAAGCACATGGGCACTAGAGTCAGATCCCCTGAGTTCAATCCTGACCACTGCTCACTCCGCGTGTCATTTAGGATAAGTCATTTCATCGGTGCCTTGGCTGTCTCATCTGTAAACTGGGGGTGGTAATGTCACCCACCTAAAGGGTTGCTTGTAAGGATGAAATGAGTTAACATCCAGCGGAGGACCGAGAATGGTCTCCGGCAGATGGAAAATGCACAATGACTATTGACCCTATTAGTGTGATCGGTTATGTTACCGGCGTGTTGGAAGGGTATTTTCCCAATGCGACATAGACCTTTGCTTCCGACCTGCTCCTCTCTAGCTCTTGACCCGCGAGGCTTAAATTTTTGTGGTCTTTGGAGCCCTGGAGTGCGCGAAGGAAAATTCCCAAGCATCATCACCAACATTCAACTCGCAGCCCGAATTGAGCTGCTGGCATAACCCTCCAAGGTGGGTTCCTACGAGGCAATTGTAGATTTGTACCAGACCTAAGACGTGGCCCCCAAATGATTGGCTGTGCCTCCAGGGGCCCCCGCTGGCGGATTATACAGAAAAAAAATGCTGCTAGTGGGCAGGCGATCTCCCCCACCACCCGATTCTGATCAGGCCCGCAAGGCCCCATCCTCAAGTCCCCATTTGTTGTGCTCAGGCCGGCTAAGTGTTTGTCACGACAGCAAACACGACATTTTCGGCCGGTGGCTGCCGCAGTCTGCCTCTGAAACGGGATACTGAAGCCCACGGGCCTCTCGACAAGGGCAGGAGATGCACCTTTGAGTTACCATTTCTTCCCTCGCTCACATCCATGGCAACGTTTTCACGCTTACTCCTTGGGAGAAAAATCGCTTTATTTTTCTTTTCTAAATGAAGCTGTATTTCATTCAAAAAAAAAAAAATTTTAGCTGATTCTCAGAGATCAAATGACTTCGTTCCTTTGATTGCTTTTTGGGTCAGTGGAGGAAACTGTCTGTTTCCTGGTGAAATTCAGATCTTTCCTATTGAGCTCGGACCGATCCAAACACTTCTGTTCATTAACTGCTCTCCAGACCGTTAGGCACCGTCAGAGGTTTATAAACCAACCTCCAATCTCTCTCTCAGACTTTCCCTCCCACTTGAGAAGGCCAGTTTCCCAGGTGCCCTCACTGGTAATTAGGGCAGTGCTTGCTGGGACCCAGCCTTGCTGGGACCGTAATCCCAGCTGTGGGGTCTGAGGGCACCGAAGGCCTTCTGCCCTGGGAGATCACACCTGCTTTGCAAGTTTGCCTCTCACTGGGTTGGTTGGACTAGCCTGGAGACTAAGGTACACATTTTTGGGGTCAGCACAGTAATTACCATAATAGCAGCTATCAGTAATCTAGCCCCTTCTACAGGTCAGGCCACATGCTTTACATATGGTGTCTCAACTGCCCTGCTTTGTAAATTTTGCATTAGTAGAGATAGGAAAGAGACTGAGGTCCTATCCCAGGTAATGCACCATCAGCACAGCTGGTAAAGTGCAGCTCGGCAGGCCCACCGATGTCCACCCACCCTGGGCCAGGTGTGTGGGCAGGGAACCCCGATGTGTCATTCTCCCAAGCCCATCCTGATATCCTGTAGTCCTATCTGTCCTGCAATCTCCATCGGACCGTCACAGCTCTCTCATCTAAGAACCATGATGCAGTTGTTCTGGACCAGCTCTCACACCTTGGATGGGATTGAGTTCTGCACAGCGTCTTCAGAGGACTCTCGCAAAGATCAAATGAGATCACGCGTGTGAGAGGCACCATCGCCCACGCTGGTAATTGCTATGATCTTTTGACTGGGACAGGTACACTTTCGGGCTTGTATGTGAGCAACTGTTTATTGGAAACTTTAAAGTTTTGTTGTTGTTTTTTTTTTAAAGCTTACTTATTTTTGACACAGAGAGAGACACAGTGCGAGCCGGGCAGGGGCAGAGAGAGAGAGGGAGACGCAGAATCCGAAGCAGGCTCCAGGCTCCGAGCTGTCGGCCCAGAGCCTGATGCGGGGCTCAAACTCACAAACCGCGAGATCATGACCTGGGCCGAAGTTGGACGCTCAACCGACTGAGCCGCCCAGGCGCCCCATGTTTGGAAACTTACACATTGGAAGAAAATCACAAATCGTTGAGACTCTGGTTTGAATTCGAATTCTAGCTGCCGGGTCTGACCTTGCTCCTAAGCTCCAGACCCAAGCATCCACCTACAGGCTGGAATGGCCCTTGGATTAAGCCAACAACACTGGCTGTGAAATCTCATGTTGAAGGAGCAGCAGTGGAAATGGCCGCTGGGGCCAAGGTCATGACAGCTCTGGCCTTCCCTTCCTCTAGGCCAGGGGACTTCCCTGCAGATCGTAACCTCTTGCAAATACCATGTAGAGGTCCCAGCCTAACAAGCTGTTCTAGGTGATTCCAAACTAGGTGCTATGCTTCCACTGGAGAAGCATTTCTTGGTATGTTGTCCACCAACCACCTGCATCAGAATGTCAGGGGCTGCTTGATTCGGTAGCAGATTCCTAAGTCCACTGACTCAGGCTCTGAGGGTGGGCCTGGGGATCTGCATTTAATAAGCCCCTCAGGGGTGCCTGGGTGGCTCCGTCGGTTGAGCCGGTTGGTCCGACTTCGGCTCAGGTCATGATCTCACGGCTCGTGAGTTCGAGCCCCGCATCGGACTCTGTGCTGACAGCTCGGAGCCTGGAGCCTGCTTCGGATTCTGCGTCTCCCTCTCTCTCTGCCCCTAACCCACTCGTATTCTGTCTCTCTCTCAAAAGAAATAAATAAAACATTAAAACAATTTTTTTTAATAAGCTTCTTAGATGATTTCTCCATTCTAAAGATTGAGAGCCACAGCGCTCATCTGTACTCTTTCATAGGGAACACAGGTGGCATTTTTTACTAAGCATTTAAGACAGAATGTGAACGGTGTCTCCATTGACTTTTGCAGCCTTAGCACATAACTGCTGCATGAGGGGCTTCATGAAGATCTTAGGCAATCTCCGGGCTTTGAAAAGGGAGCCCATTGTACGAAATGAAATCTTTCCTTTTTTCACCATCTTTCCATTGCTTGTGCTCCAAGAGGAATTTCCCTTGGAAGAGTTCATCATGTGGGCATGCATTCATTCATTCAACATTCATTCATTCATTCATTCACTTAGTACTTTTATGTGTCACGCAGTAATGAGTAGATGGACAAGACACCATCCCTGCCTTGAAAAATTTTTTAAAAAAAAGACCTTCTCTGGTAGAGAAGATAGGTGATCACATCAAGAAAGGCAATGCAACAATCCTGCTTACAGCCTCAGGATATCCCGCCGTTGAACTAGACCATCCCGGCTTCCGTGCGCCACTCTGGGGTTGGGAATGATTTTTAGCAATGACGGCTGGAAATAGACTCCGTCAACGTGTGTGATTCAGCATAATGCTACGAACGGGGTCTGTACCTTGTCCAAATCATCCAGTTGAATTATTCAGCATTGTGTGCGCCCACCGTCTTGGCACGGGCGTTCCGTTTTAAAGAAGGCCCTGTGTGTTGGAAACTGCCATTGTGACAGCAAAGCAGCAGGAGGACTATGTGAATGGGGTCCTGGGCAGGTGGCTGGATTGAGAATGGGAGATGAAGAATCTTCTAAGAAGGCAGAGAGGAGAATGGGGGGGGGGGGGGGGGAAGGAGGAGAAATATAAGGAAAAGCAGAATGAAAGGCAGCAGCAGAAAAAGAGGTGGGGGGGGCATGGAGATAATGAGATAATGAGAGATGTAGGCAGTGGTCCCTAAAGGTGGGTCAAGGCGTGACCCACAGGTGGGGGCTGTCTCTCCCGCCACGCCTCCCCCATCCCTCACGACGGGCAATCCCGGGGTTCCCAGACTAGAGTGGGCAGACGACATCGACAGCAGCCTCCGCTGATGAAGCCCGGGGTGGGAATGTGCTCATTCTGTCTTCCCTCTCCCTGTGACATCCATCAGAAAGGGGTAGCTTTTGAGCACCGAGGCGGGGGGCGGGGGGGAAATAAGCAGAAGTAATTTATTCGGGATCTTTGAGAGGATAATAGCCAATTATTTGTTTATAACACTGGTTAAATTTTCATTAGGCAGATTAATGGAATATCATGTACTGTCAACATTGGACTGAGGGGTGGTCTGTAAGAGATAAACGGGCAAACAGGCTCTGTGTCTCTCTGAGTAAATTAGTTTTTGCTTTCCTGTTTTTCATATGAAAATGGGAAAGGTGGGCAAGGTGGTGCATTTTAAAACAGGTCTCGAGATGGGCCAAATTGGTTAAATATGAAAGCGATCCTGGTAATAAATACATTATAATAACTTAGCATCATGGCCATAATTTTGATTTCATGAAAGTCTGGGATAATGTCGATTTTTAACCTGCTCTCTTAATACACATTTCCTCTCCCTGAACTCAAACGCTGCTTGCTGGGAGGTGAAAACACATTACTTTGGGGGCCTGATTTGTCTGTATAATGCGCTCAGCATTACAGCTGGTAAATGCGAGAGGCGTCTCTGCTTTCTTGTGAGTTCTGGCATTGTCATCCTGGATGGCAGGAGTGGGTCCCCGAGTGCTGTTATCAGGATCAGAATCCCCCGGGCTCAGCAAGCGGGGAGAGTTGCTTATCATTCTGGAAGTAGACTGAGAGGGGTACCTTCAACAGTGTATTTGATGCTAAATCTCTGGTTAGGGTTGAAGCCCTAAATGGGCTGGATTCTGAATCTTGACACTATTTCGTGTACAAATCAGTGGGTTAAACTTTAGAATCAAAAATTCTATTAGCCAATTGGAAATCTCTCCCTCTCTCTCTCTCTCTCTCACACACACACACACACACACACCCCGAAATGGGCCATTTTATAACAACTGATAATCTGCAGTTTTAAAAACATTGGCAACTTAATTGTTTTAGTAGAATAACCACTGGAGAGACATTAAAGTTCCCATATTTACAATGAAAATAAGACTGTTCATTTGTAGATCCACTCTAGATTAGAAGAAAAATAATAGAATGTCATTTCTTTCTCTAAAAATCAAAGAAGGGAGGGAGGGAGGGAGAATCACAGGGCAGAGCTGGAAGCAAGGCACAGCCGAGGGAAGGAAGGCTGGAAGGAAGAAGGGAATGGGGAGAAAAGGCCCTTTGCAGTGCTGTGGAAAATCAACCGAATGGGACCTGTTGTTCTTTTCGCAAAATGCCAAAATTTGCAGCAAACATGTCTGGTAAGATCTCTTCCAAAGGGATAAGGCACCACTGTGAGTTTCTGCAGCCCGTTTTACTGGTCTGTATATTGACTTCTCTTCAGAATAATTCTAGGCCCCAAAGTAATTCCCAGCACGAACTGGTCATACTCGCCCATTTGCTTTCTAGAGAAGGCCGTGGATGTAGCTTTCCCTACAGAAGACACGAAGACGCCTCTGAGAGGCCCATTCCCAAGACCCTGACCCTGTCCCGGGCCTCGGGTGGCTGTTACTGTGCATGACTTCGTGCGGGCGGGCGGGGGGCTGGGAGGCGGGCACATGGACGGCTGGGCTGCCCTACTTGCCTTTCTTGTTCACGCTCCTCTGCATTTTCCCAGCAGTGATGGAAAGGGGACTGCGTGAGCAGTCACCGGGTGGAACAGAGAGCTCAGGCGCTTGGTGTGTTGGGGTAACGAACGGCCCACAGGGAAAGCTGGGGTTCACAGCCTCCCTTCTGAGTAGTCCCAACCCTTCCTTAGCCCAAGATACCAGGTCAGGGGACAGCAAAGGGACACGCATTGTTGGTGGATAAATTCTTCTGAAACGGGGAGGTGGATGGATTGAAGGTCACGTTTGTCTGTAGACTATAAAGTGGTGAGGGCTCTTTCATGGCCACTGGCCAGGATAATGACCTTCCAGAGCTTCTAGAGAGATTCATTTCTTCAATAACCAACATCTGTATGTTGCCTATGAACCTCCTCAGACCAATGCCTCGTACTTGTGCAGCTTTGGGCAGAAAGATTACAGCCTTCGGGAGGAGTTCAGTGGGAGGGGGAAGGTGGGTGGGAATCCTTCCAAAGCCTCTTGAAATCAGCACAGGACAACTTCTTTTAGCTACAGCTCCCTGAACCTTGGCTCCCAGGGCCCCAGGCTGCCAGATGCCCTCGTAGGAAGGCTCTTTCGGTTATTCAAGAACAAAAACCCTATTGGCTAGAGGATCCAGATAGACCCACGGAACACAGAGCTCTGCGCTGCTTTGACCAGCAATAAGGGCAGGCACAGAGAAGAAGGCAGTGCTGGGTTTTCCTAATTTGAAATATGAAAGATATTCTCTGGGCTATTACATCCCTTTAGTGAAGGCAATTCACATTCTTTTAGTGGTTTATCCTGCTTATAATGATCAAATCCTAGAGTCAGAACTTCTAATGCAAACCACTTTTACAGCTGTAATTGGATCTAAGGCAAATGAAACCACCAAGTGGCCTAAGACTCGCTGGCAATGTTCAATCAGGATATGATATCGCTTATGAAAGTGATATCTTACTATTGATACTTCTCCCAAGAGCAGCACAAATTAGAGACATACTCGCGTGATCCCGAGGCCTCGAAAGACAGACAGTATGAGAGTAGGCCACTGGTAACGTGGGGATTCTCAAACGTAGTATGATGCACATTTCATTGTGGTCATTTAATGGAAACCCTATGAAAGTCTTCTGCTGGGTCTCCGGGTAAAAGAAGTTCTAACATTTGGGGAACCACATGAAATGTGGTTCTTAAGAAAATTCGAGAACTGATAATGCTAACAACATCTGAAAGCAGACTTTGGGGGACTATGAAATACACGTCACAAAGTAAAAACACATGAAATTCCTCATTGATTCCACCCGGACAGAACCCTGCTTTAAGTCCATGCACACGCATGCTTGCACGCGCACGTGCGCGAGCACACACACACACACACACACGCACACACTCCAAACCCGGGGACTTACAGATGATCACGAAAGGTGCAGAGCTCTGTGTCCTATGAAGGGATGGCTTTAGTTCCTAAATGCCAACATAAGTAGCTGGTATAAATCTCAGTCCATAAATCCAAGCAAGCAAAGACATATATTGCTATATTGACTATACTTGTATTTCATACTCTTAGCAGTGTATCTTGTGGTTTCTATATTCAATGTAATTTCTGACTTTAGCATTCCCCTAACTGACCTCCCCTGACCTTCCCCCATCCCTGGGGTTAAGCTACAAATTCAGGATCTTATGGGATGAGACGGAGAGATAAAGAGCTTCTGGTCTACCTGCCATCAGACTACAAAGGTTACATCTGAGACGACGACTGTCCCTCTCTGGGTGGCTCTTCCATGCCTGCACACTTTGTTGCTTCTAAACCACACTTGAGATATGGGAAATTTTGCCAAATTACCTTTGATCCTCTACCTAGAGATACCCTATGGCTACTTCTCTCTGAGGTCTTGTGGTCAAGAAGCTTTGTCAGTGGTGGGGCCTGTCTCTCTTCTGCACAAAAAGAAGCCCTGTCTGTTACTTAACCATTACATCTCAATTTCTCCCTCTGTACAATGGGAAGAATAATGGCTATTGTAAGCGTTTAATAAATATTAGCATTTTAAAGGATATTTTTAGTTTATTGATTTATTTTGAGAAAGAGAGAGAGAGAGAGAGAGTGTGTGTGCGGGAGCAGGGGAGGGGCAGAGAGAGAGGAGAGAGAGAATCCCGAGCAGGCTCCACAGTGGTCAGTGCAGAGCCCAATGCAGGGCTCAGTCCCATGAACCGTGAGATCATGACCTGAGCTGAGGTCAAGAGTTGGACGCTTAACCAACTGAGCCACCCGGATGCCCCAATAAATATTAGCATTTTAAAGCATCTTTATTAACAGATAGGTTTGAATGGCCATATATGGAAACAAAACACCCAGCTTCACAAGGCTCCCTGACTCATTGATGCTATGGTGATCACATCCTTTTATATTCAAATTACATCACTGATGTTTTAGCTGTCCTTATCCTTTATATAAATGGACTCATCCACTGTGGACTTTGGGGGTCTGACATCTTTTATTGTACATTATGTTTGTGAGATTTAACCAAATGTCGCACGTAGTCGTACATCATTCAGTCTCATTACAGAAATACATCTCAGTTTACTTATTTTCATTTCAGAGCATTTACAAGTGACAACCTCAAAGTTTCATGTCCACACCTGGATGAATCTGAAGGGTTCTGGGGGCCTGATCGTCATGATGCAGAAGTCTTTGCTCACATGGATAGCTCTGGGTGTGTGATGTAGCCTGATGAGTTGGACGGGTTTTCTTGACACTTGAAAAGAGATGGCATATGATTTCATTAGCACCAGTTCTCCTGATATGTCTCTGAGCATGACCACTCACAGTGTCTTGAGTCATCTTGGCTCTTACAGACCTGCTCTGCAGCTTTGACAAAGCCCCTGGAACATCACGACTCATTACGAGCACTAACTTTTATGTGATGCCTAGGAGGTAACATGTATGTCCTGGGAATTCACAGGTGCCCTGTCATTTAGCCTCACAAAATCTTGTGCCGTGGATAATCATTTAGTCTTATTTTAACTCGTGTAATGTCTACTATTGAGTGCCTACTATGCCAGCTGCAGAGCCCCTGCACCCACAGAGCTCACTGTTGGATGGTTGAGACACAGGGATAAATAGGCCATCTCAATAAATGTGGACAAGTGCTGGGAGAGGTACGAGCAAGGACAGTGTGGAAAAATCTAGGACGGCAGGGTCAGGAAAGGATTCTGGGTTGAAGGGACATTATTCTTCCCATTCCCCATGGCCATCTGTGGCTGAGAGAAGTTAAGTAGCATGTCCAAAGCCACAGAGCCAGGAAGTCTGGACCAGGAAGTAAAACCCAGGGCACTCCACCCCCAAGTGATCACTGCTTACCCTCTCCATGTATGCCACATAACTCATGGAAAGTCATCTTCTTCCAGCTCATGCCAATTTATTGAAAGAGTCCAGGAGTGTGACATAGTGGGTAAAAGGAGGGAAGGAAGCAAAGCTGTGATGGGGGGAGGGAGCCAAAAGAGGGACTGAAGCAGGATGAACCCTGAAGCTTTACAACACCCCCCCTTCTCGTTAGAAAATTAGAAAGAGGCTGAGAATTCTAAAAGCCCATTATTGGAGTTGACGTTTGACGGGACGCCTCAGATAAAACCACATAAGCAAGGATGGCAAATTCCTCTATAATATTTAGAATTGGAACAGGAAGGAGGGAAGGGCTAAGTTTCGAATTAGATCAGCCTACACATGTTTATTCTTCATTGTTTTTATTTTCTGACTTTAGGAATAACGGCGCTCATCAGGAAAATGTCAAGCAATACTTTGGTGTAGAGTCATCCAGATTCTCTCATATATATATATATGCACGATACTCATATATATGTATATATAATGTCATGGCCAATAAAACAGAAAACCTGTCCTACATATATTTTAAACCATGGCATCTGAATCGCAGAAAGCATGGATCTGCCAGTGGTCTCAACCCCCATAGGTGATGTCATGGAGATAATATCCAAATTGCCCCTAATCCTATAATGCCTTCCAAACCACGTATTATGTCACACGTAACAACCCAATTACTAATAACGCCATTTTCACGTATGCAAAGGACACCTAACTTTTCAGTCCTGTGATTAGATGAATGCATGGCTATAAATTAACTGGCAATTTGGGTGCCATATGAGGAAACTGCCATTCTTGCTACATTCCAAAGAAAACCATAGCCAAACAGCCCTAGTGGCCAGTCGAGTGTCATCCGGGCGTATTTGTCAATCAGCAAGATAAATGTGTCTCCGAGGCCCTGGCTGTTCTCTGAACTAGGAAAACATTTTGTGGTTCTTCATCGAGCGAAAAGGCAAATAAGGACCCACAGGAGCTGGAATCCCAAAGCACAAAACTAGTGAAGTACAGACTTTCTGTGCCAAGTTTCCCACGTCCAATAATTAGAACAAAAAATGATGGGGTGAGGGAAAGCCTACAATCTTTGTCACTTTCAGAACAAGGGCTGTGTAATTGTTCTTTGATGGGCCTTGCAGATCATCTAACTTAGCCAAGAGCCGGAGAAGAGAGAAAGCTCACACGGAACCAAAAAGAGCTCAGCCTCAACCCGTGAACCTGAACTCACAGCATCAACCAGGAGCCTAGCGAGACAGGTCAAAAGCCAGTTACCCAATGTTGAAAAGAAAGGAAAGGAAAAGATCCTCAGCAGAAGAATGGCTCCTCCAAATCCTGCACCCCATGAGCCTCAGGGTGGTTCTCACCTGGCTTTTTCCAACCTCTCTTTTGCCCGCTTGAATTAACAGTTTCTCAATGAGTGCTCCAACATATTCCTCCCTCATCTTTAGAGTTTTCCAACCATTTCCAGTTCTGACCTTCATTTTGTCTCACCTTTTTTGGCTTCTCCATGAATCTTCTCCTTTGTCACCACCAGGCAGGGCTCACAGTTCCTTCTCCTGTGCCCCTGCTCCACCCCATACATGGCACCTCCCACATATTGCTTCTTAAGGATATGCCTATCTTCTCTAGCAGATGGTCAGTTCCCAAAGACAAGAGACTATATTTTACTTGCCTTTATAGCCACACAATCCCTGCCACACTGCAAGCACTCAATAAATATTTGGCGAATGAAGAATGGTTGAATGAAAGAATAGATAGATGATAGATAGATATAGATAGATAGATGATAGCTAGCTAGCTAGATGATGGATAGATAGATAGACAGATAGACAAAGGACTTAGTCTTACATTCCGTTATATGTCCTGGCCTGATTCAAAGTCAAGTGGAACCAACTGCCTTTTCATAACCATCTAGTCCAGAACCACCTTCTGAAATGAATGTTGTGAACATGCTATATGGGACATAGGACCACAACCACTCTTTAGATTTCAACATGCTCTTCTCCCTTAGAAAAATATGGTGGCCATTTAGCTGCATTGAGGGACTGTGTTCCTTGCAGAGTAGATGGATAAAAATAGATTTAAACTAGAGATGGATGGCCCCAGATGGATGTGGTTGGGATGTGGAAGAACATCTTGAACTGTTTTTCAAACATTTCAGTTTCGGCAAAAACCAAAACATGTTTTGCCAACCACTTTCCCTTAATTTTAAAACCCATGGATTTCAAAGGAAACTTAATCTGAATGTTTCTACTTCATTTACCTCATCTCTTCAAAATGTTCTCCTGAAAAAGTGAACTGATGTCCCAGAAGTTTAAAGGACCTTTTAAAGTTTGTTGGTTTCTTTTAAACAACAAGCCATTTAACGATTTGAGAGGGAAACAAAAGGCCCTAAATCTTAGAATAAAAGAAAACGAAATATTACAAGTTGGTTTAAGTTTGGATCTAGGAAGTGCGCAATGTGTTTCCCATGCTAACACAAAGAGATGGTTAGAAATTAAGGGAGATATAATTGTTTAAGAAGTGGATAAAGTCTACACGATCAAGGGACAAACATAAAGCTAGAGATTATTCCTGATATTGACTCATCTGTAATAGAGATTATTACAGATCTTGGTTCATTTGTTCATTTTGATTTATTTGTGATGGAATCCGAGTGTGTATGGTCAGTATCCCCTTAAACATAAGTGCACATGACCATGGCGAAAAAAAAAAATCATGATGATGCTTTAAAGGGAAGGAAACAGCAGAACTGTAGGTGCACAACTCCCTGGAAACACCTTAAAATATGCCAGTTACCCCCCTGTCCATTACTCCATAACCCAACCATTAGTGGCACTTGGGTGGGATTTTGTCACAGTCTGCTTCCTGGTGTTTTTCACGCAGGGGCGGACACTCCCTACAGACATTACCTGATCTTTTGTTCCACCAGATCCTTCCACTGTGTAACTTACAAGCCAGGAACAGCTTGGGCCCCTGGGGCATGTGTCTAATTCATTGGAGTCACTGGGGGAAATTTAGTGCACAGCAGAAATCCAGTCAACACCCTTGTTCCCAATGGTTAATATACTGTTTGACACCACTGTGGCCAGCAAAAGAATGAGTCCATCTATCCCAGACCACCCACGCTACTAATAGCTAATAACTAACACATGGAGAGACCATGGCTAATGATATCCCTGGGTTCAGTGGTTCATTATGTTTTTTCTTTTCTTTTCTTTTCTTTTCTTTTCTTTTGCCCTCTTTATCAGCATTCACTCATTCAATTAATAATCACTGAGTATCCATTGAGTGCCAGGTGCTTGGCTGGGCATTTTGGGGGAGATGCAAAGCTGAGGTTGCTGCTCTCAGGAGCACACAGCTTCATAGAGTCAACTGTCATATTTGGTGCCTTCATTCATGCGCTGCTGTGGTCAATAAAATACATATTGGGGAGGCCACATTTTAAATCAGACACTTCTACGTTGGTAGAGAAACTCAAATGGGGAGGCCCATTCTGTCTCCTAGAGGAGTGACTTATTTAGTTAGCCTCCCAGCACCAATCAACGTTGATATATTCACGCACGGAGAAGTCCTCAGCAGCAAATACATTACATAGATGTACTTGAGGGTAAATGAAAAACCGGAGGAAATTCTTGAATACCTTCTGAAAGACCATGGGAGTGCTGGGAATATTAAAAAAGCCAATAAGGAGGGACATGAATCATAGACTCCTAAAAAAGTTGACTGAGAATACCTCCAAATGAGAGCTGATAATAGAATTCCCCCATCAATCAATGTGTCTGTCTTTAGACCAGAAGTCTTTGACTTCTAAGAGCTTGCCAGTCCTAGTCCTGCCACATTAACTTGCCTCCCAAACAAAGATTCCAAGAACCACACGTTTTTAATTATACAAAGTAAAGGTTGATGAATGATTCATACAACTAATCTAAACTTGGGCCAGGTTAAAATAATACTGTGTAATAACTTATATTTATATAGCTCATAAGAGCACTTTTCTTCAGAGCTAAAAGTTTTCAGATACGATCTCATCTCTTCTCATAACATCCTTGTGAAACAGACATGGTGAGAGTATCCTCACTTTGCTTCCACGGACAGGGCAATAAAGGGCCAAGTCCAAGATCACCCAAGATGGCAGACAAAAATCCAGGACCGTATCTGCACTTGGGAGAGTGCATTTGAAAACTCTGGAAAGTAGGAGACAGTGGCACTGACAAAGCAGGCTTCTTTGCTGGTGGCAAATGATCACGTTAATGGTGGAGGTTGGGTTATTGCCAGCTCTGGGCCACAACATTCCCTTTGTCTTGGTAGCTGTTGGGGGGCGTCAGAAGTACTTAGGGGTTTGGGGCACTAAGGACAAGAAATCCTGAGTCAAACCCATGGCTCCAAGATTCTTCCCCTCAGCTCGGAAGTGAAGGACAGCATGAATCAGCATGGCCATTGCCATGGGCAGCACCACCCTACCTTGCTTCCTTGGGCCTAACAATGTAGTCTGCCATTATCTGTATCACTGTTCCAGGGCTTTCTCTGAAGACCTGGAAGAAAAGTGTCTTGCCCACTTTAGGCAATCTGGAAGTGCCTGAAAATTAGCTTCCCCCTGAATGGAGTTGTGTGTGAATGTCTGAGCCCCTCATCCTTTCGGGAGGGTAACTGGGGAAGGTCCCTTATCCTTCCCAGAACTTCCCTATGGGATTAGGCTTCAGGTACCTGCCATGGTCACGGGCCACATAACACACACTTTAGAGCTGCCTCCCCATCCCTGTCTCATTTCCCAACAGACAACTTACCCAGAATCCTTGCATCGGGGCCCGCTTCTGGGGGAACTCAAGCCATGAAAATGATTCTCTCTAACACGCTCAACGTCCTGGTGACTCACTGTGGAGCCACATCCACGGACCAAGCCTCCATAAAAAGCCGTGTTTCCCCCACATTCCCTATATACACCCCAGAGGAAGAGCATATTGTTCAGTCTGGGACAGAACTTGAGCAAAGAGGAATAAAAGTAGGGATGTACTTTGGAAACGTGAAAATCATCCCAGACTCTGGTTTGTGTTTCTTGGTGCGTGTGTGTGTGTGTGTGTGTGTGTGTGTAAGAGAGAGCGAGAGAGAAAGAGAGAGAGTGAGAGAGGAATAAATCAGAAAGTTAGAAACGAGTGGACTTTTGGAATCTGTATTCTCATTCTTTGCTGTAGTTTGGATGAGTTTTTTATTCCACCTATTATATGGCCAATGGCACATGTGAGGTACAAAACTATCTGAAATGATTTACTTGGGTATGTCAGCCACATGTGCTACACTCCTTGCGTGCACAAGTCAGTGTGGTGACTTATATTTGCCCTCTAGTGGCTCCATGGTTATTTACAGAATGTAAACTCCATTCATTCATTCATTCGTTCACTCCATCAGTCAGTCAAGGTAGCGCCCTTACTTTGTCCCAGACAGAGCGCTAGGGGCTGAGGAAATAAACAGCCACGGTCCGTGGTCTCGTGGAGCTTACAGTTCTGTGAAGGAAATAGACACGAAAGCAAATGGACATTAATAATCAAGCAATTCAAAGTAGTAACCATACCTACCAGGGAAGGCAATGAGACACCGTGAGAGAAAAGCAGGACGTATCTCATTTGAAGTGCAGCGAGCGCCAGAGGAAGCCTCTCTAAGAAGTGACATTTCAGCTGAACTCTGAAGGATTAGGGTGGACAAGTGCAATCCTGGCAGAGGGAACAGCATACGCCAAGGTCCTGAGAAGGGAAAGCACTTGAAACACATTTCCAGAGGCAGTGTAACCTAGCAATGAAAGTCATGCAGTGTAGGCAGGCTGGGTCCCCTCTGTCCTACCTCTGTGCTGAGCTCTGTGACCCTGGGCAAGAAACCAAACTTCTCTGTGCCTCCTCTGTAAAAGGGGCATTCCAATCACAGTAGGTTTCTTGCCACGCCAAGCACTCTGTGAGAAAGTGAGCTGAGTAGGCGTAGAACTGGCCAGGTCTTAGGAGGCCACTTCAAACACACACACACACACACACACACACACACACACACACACACACTTTTTGTAATGCCTCGGTGTTTCATTTAAAACTCGATGCCCTTTGGGACCTCGCCGCCACTGAGAGCGTGGTCTGAGACTCAGCAACGTTGGCATCACCTGCCATTAGAAATGCCAAACCTCGGGGCGCCTGGGTGGCACAGTCGGTTAAGCGTCCGACTTCAGCCAGGTCACAATCTCGCGGTCCGTGAGTTCGAGCCCCGCGGCGGGCTCTGGGCTGACGGCTCAGAGCCTGGAGCCTGTTTCCGATTCTGTGTCTCCCTCTCCCTCCGCCCCTCCCCCGTTCATGCTCTGTCTCTCTCTGTCCCAAAAATAAATAAAAAACGTTGGAAAAAAAAAAAAAAAGAAATGCCAAACCTCAGGTCCCACCTTCCACCTTCTGAATCGGAATGTGCATTTCCCAAGACTCCCCTCCGCCAGGTGATTCCTGCACATTCAAGGATGAGAAGTGCCGCTTTCAGGGCCCTGCATGCCAAGGCCCCTCAAGGTCAAAATATCAACAGCATGTCATCGTGGAAAGTGCTACCAGGCGACATCTCTCTCCCATTTTGACTTCGACACTGTCACTTTGAGCAAAGAGATGGAACCTAAGACCCAAAGAAGAGAAGAGTCCCTTCCTTTTACCCAGGGGCTGGATGGCTGGGACAAGCACGCTCTTGGAAGATTTGAACAGTGGACTGTCCAGTTCACAAGGGCAATGTAATAATGCAGGGAGAGAGAGAGAAGGGGAAAGGACTAGAGCTTTGTCTCCTTTTATAGCCCCCACTGTTCACCCCATCTCTCTAAATGCCTTTCTAAAAAGTGACGGATGGGCCTTCCTTCTCTCATGTCTGGTCACCACTAGCATAGAAGTTCTCCCTACTCTCATCCACCCGAAACTTGTGATTGACATCACTGTATTGGAATGTAATCGTTATGTTTAACTCTATCGCTGTGAAACATCAACGATATTTGTTAGAAGACGATGAGCCATACCAGCATATGGAACGAAGCTAGAAAGTATAACTTTTTTTTTTTTTAAAGTGATCAGATTTTTTTTATCTGTGTTTTATAAATAATCCACGACTCTGAGATCCTTCTAATGTTATTTACAACACACAGAACAAAACCCAAAGTCTCAGAAGCCGCTAGTATTATCTGAACATCAAGCAAGAATTTTTAGCACCATTTCCCTCCTAAATGTACAATTTAGATTTTGTCACATTTGTAATTACTTTGAACATTTCACACACACAACACAAAAGATTCCGATGTGACATTTCCTTTGATAAACTATTATGTTCATTGCGAATTCTAAATCAAATCTTGTTACCAAATAATACCGCACATTAGAGGTTTCCACAGTTTATTTGCAAAATAAATAAATAAGCCCACAATAATCTCTGATGAAAACAAATCGAGGATGCATTCCTAATAAATCTGCATTACGTTTGATCACTTCTGTGATAAAATTTAGGTGCCATTACAAGAGAGAATTGGCTGAAAAATAATTCATCAGTCGCACAAGCCGTGCTTTTAGTCTTGTAAAAAAAGCTGTGCTTTTAGTCTTATAAAGCACAAGTTTTGGGGCGCCTGGGTGGCTCAGCGGGCTAAGCATCTGACTTTGACTCAGGTTGTGATCTCACAGTTTGTGGGTTTGAGCCCCGCGTCAGGCTCTGTGCCGACAGCTCAGAGCCTGGAGCCTGCTTTGGATTCTGTCTCTCCGTCTCTCTCAAAGATAAACAAACATTAAAAAGGTTTTTTTTAAAGCACATGTTTTAAATAACATCCATTTGATGCTGGGTGTCTACCTGTGTTTAAAGGGCACTCACTAGGAGATTGATGGATTGCTGTGAGGAGCTCTTGAGAAAGGACCCCTCCGCCTCACCAGGAGATAAATCCGTGTCTCCATAGCAGAAGTAACAGGGGGTTTCAAATTGTTTAAATATTGAGCATACTCGATACTTTTCTCCTCTGACCTCAGGCTGGAGTCTGTTGGGACCGTGCAAAGGGTGCGTGCACGAGGAGGGGGCCCAAAGTTTGAGAACTCATGTGTTCATTCAAATATCTGTGCACCGTTATTCAGTGCAGGGGATCGAAAATAAAAGGTGGAAAGTCTATTAAAACCTAAGAGTTAATCTACACCATATTTTAAGAAACCTTAAAAAAAGAAAGATACACAGAGATGTGAAGAAATTTCCCCCAAAGTCACACCATCCCACTCACAGGACTACTTTTCTATGCATTCCTGCAGCGTAGTAGGTTTGCAGTTTTGTGAGTGTGCCTGGCTCTCCTTCAGGAACAAGGCGTGTCTCGTTCACCTTCGCTCTTGCCACATCTGGCCTGGAGCGCCCAACGGATGTCCGTTGAACAAATGGATAGATGGACAAATGAAATGGGTGGATGGACAGAAGGAAAGAAGGATGGATGGTTACAGACTGTGCTATCTCTGCAATTAGATTTGACTGGTGAAAGGGCAGAGGTGAGAAGAAATGGAATCGGGTTTTGTTACAGGCTGCTTTTTTTTTCTTTTAATTTCACGTAACAGAAACCCAAATCAAACTAGCCAGAGCGCGACAAATATATATGTCATGTAATTGTGATGACCCAGGAAGGAGCAAGGGGTGAGCTCTGCTTCAGGTAGGGCTGGATCAAGGTGTAAGAATGACATGACGTTCTTGGGGGCTTGACGTCCTCTGTTCCGCTCCACGTTGGCTTCACTCTTAGGCAGCCTCAGGTTTACATGGTCATTGCAGCACTTGCTCTCAAAAGGAGAAAGACCGTCTTGCTCCCGGTTCCTCTCTCCTCCCATCCCCTGTCTCCCACTCCTCACTTCCATCCCGGGCACACGCACAGATACACCAGGACCCCTTAGAGGTATGTCACGATCTTTGGAGAAAAATACGAAAGCCTAAACTCATCGGCGATAAACTGAAACGATATAATTTTAAACTGTGTTTACCAATCAAAATATAGGATTCCCTTGTGGGCTAAAAGAGACGTGTTTGTCTCCAGAAAGCTTAGGTATGATTTCACATTGTTATGTCCATTTTAGAGAAATAACATGTTAGTAGCGATTAAAGCACAGAAAGCCTAATTGACTTGCGTTAGGTCACACTGCTATTTCCTGGTCCAGCTGGAATGCAAACCTGGAGGGGTCCGTAAGCAAAGCAGGAGCTCCTAACATTTCTGCTTGGCTGCTAAGCTCATTTCCTCACGGGTAGGGAAAAAAAGCGGGGCGGGGGGGGGGTGCGGGTAATGATAGCACCTACTTCTAGGGTTATTGGGGGGATTTTATGAATGAAATACATAGTAAGTGCTTGCAATACTGCCTAGCACACAGTAAGCACTCAGTAAGTGCCAGGAGTTTTTATGTTCTCAAGCCAGGGATTGTGGAGGGCTGGAGGGGAAGACAGGAAACCGAAGCATAATTAACCAAGTGTTCTAGTTAGTAGGGTTCTGGCTCACGGGTATTAGACAACATTGAGTTGACGAATGTCAAACATTCCTCCACGAGGGTTTAGTTCGCCACGTGTTGAAGGGAGCTCTGGTGTTTATGATTTTTTTTTACCCAGAGACCAAGCCTCCACGAGCAAGCTCCCATAATTGGGGACTGCCTTTTCCAGCCAATCACAATGGAGATTCACCCTGCAGCTGAGTGTAATTTTAATTCTGTTATGGAAATCGTATGAGTTCCGTGCAATAGAATTCCAAATGTTTCGCTTTGTAGTTAAAAAAAACCCCACATATACCAGAAAATAAACATGTAGACTTCTTAGGGAAAACTTCAGACCCCAGAGAATGTAAGCATTTGACCTCCGGGCAATTGATAGGATCTCAAACTGAGATTCCCCTTATATGTACCAAACTCTCTTTCCCGGCCCTGAGGACCTGCAGGGTTTACCTTTCTGTGTGGCGAGAGAAACTTGCTCTCTAGCTGGCAGTTAAAAACCTGCACAAACAACACAGTCACAATTAATGCAAAACTCCCTCCAACCCCCCATTTCTCCTTCCAAGAGAATGTATTTCTAATGTCACCAAGTATTCTACTATAAATGATAGATTAATTCCTGAGAGGCAGACATAGGGGTCCCTAGCAATGCAAGGATTACTAAAAACTTTGGGGCATCTTTCTAAAGAGGGACACAAGCTGTTAACTGACACTGACATGTATTAGCAAAAAGGCCAAAGCAGGTGTCTTGCTTTGCCGATTCAGCACAGAGGAGAGGATTCAAGCATTATGATAACAGGGCCATTCATGTTGCTATAGGCTATAGTTGTGTGTTCACACTTCCATAATAAACCTATTTTCAGGGGCTTATAATTCAACCGTAAAAATCTGCTCCGTGCTCAAACTTGGCTGAACAAAATCTCTGACTCCACGCACAGAATCCCTCCCTCGCTTAAAATATTTTTTAAAGATGTGTTTTGGATGGGTTTAAATTTACAAAGTGCCAAAAAATATCAGGGATTTGAACAGCTATTTCTCTTGAGTTGATATCTAGAGACAACTAATCCGTTCCTATGTAAAGAAAGCTCCGGCTTTTTTGATCAGTTTTGCCTGAAAGGTTGTCAAGTTGGAAAGAAGCTAAACACCCGTCTGAAATGAATTAGAGAGCATTAGACAATAATTAAACTGAAATTAGGGCATCATTTATTCATCAAGTTACCACTAAGAAAAGAATCCAATCCTCCCAGACACCTTTAAAATATTTAGATATCTTAAACACCTTTGCAAGTAGGGAGAGAAGGATGGGATTTTTTTCCTGCTCACGGGGATTTGCTGGTGACAGTGACTGAATTTTGAATGTCGTCGAGCCCAGGGGGTGGGGAGGGTGGGGGTGAAGCCACACTTCAAAAGCTGCCTTCCACCTTTGTTGACGAATGGAGGTAGTGACTGATCTCAGGCAAACTCCCATCTCCGTAAGATGCCCTTGGTCCCAGAATCCCCAGGGTCGTGCGAGGCAAAATCAGCAGGTCGATGACATCTTCCTCAAGCTTCCTTCTGTGAAGCTTACTGCCACAGACAACCGGGGTTCGCCCCACTGGGGCGCTCTGAGGAATCATGCGGGATATACCTCAGAATTGTCGCCCCAAAGGAGAGGAGGCTGGGCCATCCACCCATTCGGAGAACTGACTTCCTGAGACTTCGGAGGAAGCTTCTCAGCAGAAAAGAGACGCAACCTCCCTGGAGGTGGGAGGCTGTCCGCTCACGCAGACACTGTCCCCGAAACTACAGCTGAAGTCAGAGGTAGCCCAGGAGCTGTGGGGAGGCTGACCGACGTGTCCTGGCCTGCCAGAGACCCAAGGCCATGCCCCAGGACCGCAGACACTTCCTTTTGCCTTTTTGTTGAGGTGTCTGATAGCATTTTTCTTTTTCTTTTTCTTTTTCTTTTTCTCTTTTTCTTTTTCTTTTTAATTGAAATCCAAGTCAGCTAATATATAGTGTAATAACGGTTACAGGAGTAGAATTTAGTGATTCATCAATTACATATAACACCCAGTGCTCATCCCAATAAGTGCCCTCCTTTAATGCCCATCACCCATTTACCGCCCCCCCCAGTCCCCTCCAGCAACCCTCAGTTTGTTCTCTGTATTTACGAGTCGCTTATGGTTTGCCTCCCTCTCTGTTTTTATCTTATTTTTCCTTCCCTTCCCCTGTGTTCATCTGTTTTGTTTCTTAATTTCCACATAGGAGTAAAATCATATATCTGCCTTCCTCTGACTTATTTCACTTAGCGTAATACATTCGAGTTCCCTCCACATTGTTGCAAATGGCAAGACTTCATTCTTTTTGATCGCTGAGTAGTATTCCTGTGTGTGTGTGTGTGTGTGTGTGTGTGTGTGTGTGTAACACTTATTCTTTGTCTATTCATCAGTTGGTAGACATTTGGGCTCTTTCCATAATTTGGGTACTGTTTATAGCACTGCTATAAATATCGGGGTGCATGTGCCCCTTTGAATCAGCATTTTTGTAGCCGTCGGTTAAATACCTGGTAGAACGATTGCACAGACACTTCTGAAAGTTTTTCCTAGTGAGATGAGTCTACCTGGCGGCCGGGCCTTTCGTGAGTTGGGTCCAGCACTGAACTGCTGGGACAAAAGGTGATGCCACCGGAGGGGGAGAGGGTCCTTATCTCTACCCCACCCCCCACCACAGCATTCAACCCCTCATCTAAGTGAAGGACTAAAAGATACTAATGACTATTGTTGCGGGCAAACATCGAATTTCCCCTGGCCCATATGTGTCCCTCAAGCCTGGCCCCATCTCTCCATGGGGCTCAACCACTCCCTCCTGGTACCCCCAGGCCTCAAGCTTTCCTGACATGCCCCCCTTTGGGAGAACCGGCCTTCCCGTCTAGACTCGCGTCAGCGCCATTGGGCCCTTCCTTGTACACCTCTGTTCCTGCGACCTGCTGCTCTACCAGACAGGAAGCTCCTGGAAGGCAGGAACTGGGTATTTTTCACTCTTGTCACCAGTTTCCACCTTTCTGGGTACTCCATGCAAATATGTGAATCAGCAAATACGTGGATGTTCCTTTTTCAAACCATCTCTGGTCAATGTATATCAGGACCAAGGCAGATTGGTGAAGGACAAGGACACAGGCATAATTCTGGAGCCTGTGAGTCGAGAGGAAAGTCCCTGAAGCCTTCCCACAGCCTGCCTTGCAGCCAGGCTTCTCAGAAATTGTGGACTCTCGATTCCTAGAGGCTTTGCTGATTTCTTTTTAAAAATTTTTAGTGTTTATTTATTCTTGAGGGAGAGAGAGACAGAGTGTGAGCAGAGCAAGGGCAGAGAGAGAGAGGGAGACACGGAATCCGAAGCAGGTTCCAGGCTCTGAGCTGTCAGCACAGAGCCCGACGCAGGGCTCGAACCCACAAACCACGAGATCATGACCTGAGCCCAAGTCGGACGCTCAACCGACCGGAGGCTTTGCTGATTTCAACAGAGCTTCTGTGAGAACTGGAGGAAGCCCTGCAGCGCTTTACAAGCCCCTTTTCTCTTCAGATGGAGAAACTGAGGCTCAGGAATAAGACGTGATTTGCTTTCAGCCTGCGGCCAATGAAGGAGCAGGGCTCGTCCCTGTTAATCACTGTCCCCTGTTTTCTGCCCCCAAATGATGCCTCATCCCCTAGGAACTCAGGATTGGAGAAGACTAAGTCATCCGGGACCGTCTGGCTACTCCTAGCATGGTTCCTGGACCAGCAAGCCTGGGCCTCAGCCTAGAGCTTGTTAGAAATGCAGAGCTTCAGGTCACATCCCGGCTCCCAAGCATCAGAATCTGCATTTTAAAAGCAGGCCAGGTGCTGTGTGGGCACAGAAAGTCTGAAAAGCACTGAGCAAGTCTGCCGGGGCTCTCAAGTGTTGACACAGCCCCCTCCCCCCGCCACCTCTGAGTGACTCCAATCACCTAGGGAGCTTTAAAAAATATGGATGCCTGGGGCACCTGGGTGGCTCCGTCCCTTAAGCATCCCATCTTGGCTTGGGCTCAGGGCATGATCTCACAATTCATGAGTGTGAGTCCTGACATGGGGCTCAGCCCTGCTGGTGCCGGACCCCCCTTGGGATTCTCTCTCTCTGCCCTTCCCCTGCTCTCTCCCTCTCTTTCTCAAAATAAATAACTACACTTTTAAAAAATCTTTAAAAACACGGTTGCCCGAGTCCCCTTCTAGCAGGTGCAGCCAGTAATTAGGAATGGTTTTCAAGCTCCCCCAGGGGATTGTAACGTGCAGCTGGTCTGGCCCATCACATCCACTAGCCTCTGCTTGAATCGTGCCAACAGCAGAAACCTCACCACCTCTGTGGACAGCCTAGTCCACCTTTGGACACTCTGGCCCTCTGAAAAATAGAAAAATGTTCTTTGGAGGTAATCTACCCACCCAGGTTTCCCTGCCTCGCTGCTCGGTTGCTCGCGTTGGTCTCCGGCCACAGTGGAGACACTTGCTCATGAAGGGACGGCATACCTAGCACAGTGGCCAGATCTAGTTTATTTCCTGCTCCCACCATGTGTCTTGCGAGTATCATATTAGACGTGCCTCGTCTCTCTGGTTAGGATTACTATTGTTGTCTAGAAACAGTTTTTTTCCAATTCCTTCATATCTGGAGGGGCGCCGCTCTGTAAGAACTAGCTAGAATGATGGCGGCGGAGGCATTTTGTCTTTGGTGTTAAATTTAGTGCTGTTGATGGTTTCTTTGCTTTCAAAAATACTATTTAAAGTAGATGGATTTCCTAAGAGAATCTTTAAATACTTTTGTGTAGAACCTTAAATCTTTTCATTATGTCACTTTGCTTCCCTGGTGCCATTAATCATTAATATGATTATAGTTTTACGACTTATCTTGAAAGTAACTCAAAGAAAAGCTTATATCCTGGAAAATACATACAGCGAGATTCAGTTGGAAGTGAAGGTGGGTAAAAATAGCCCTCTCACTCTCTCTCTCTGGTCCTTTCTTTGTTTCTTTCTTCCTTGGGTGGCTTGTTGGCTATCTTTCCAGCCTATTTGTCACTCTGGCCGCTGAATTTTATGCGCCTTCCAGTTGTGTGAATGTAGAAAGAAGAGCCGGTCCCTTCTGGTGAGCTGAGAAGTCCCATCAGACGATTAACAGATGAACACCAGAAAGTGTAGCATTTCAAAGCTGCCCAAATGTTGCGGAATATTTTACATTTCGGTGGGTGCATCTGTTTAACAGCCATCGTTCGCCTGGTGTGCGCCCCTTCGGGACATGTGCTTTTGGTTTGGTCTTTATTGGGTTTGTTCTTTATTTCCACTCTTGCCTTTACCCAGGCACATAGGAAATCATGACTGAAATCATATTCAGAAAGTGATGTATGGTGGGAATCGAAACAAATATTCCCTTTCTTCGGAGGAAGACGCAAATCTAACAACGGTTTGGGGTGATTGACCATCTCACTGCTGGCGTGGCTTTTGAGAGGTGTGGAGGGGATGGTGATGGGGAGGGTCCTGATTAAAGACCTTCTTCCATTCTGCTCCATGAGGCTCAAAAGGTTCCAGGAAGGTTAAACCATGGTAATATCTGTACGACTGCCGTAAGGGCCAAGCTGGTCGATTTGTATTCTGCTGTACATCCAAGGGAAACTTTCTCCATTTCCTCTCCCCAACTCGAAGTGTTTTAGGCCATGTGGAAACCTGAGTCCCTAAACATACTCATTTGTGCTGAGGTAGGCATTTGTTTTAATGGCTTCCATAGAAAAGTCCAGGCTTCTTGTGTATGTGTGCGTGGTGTCCACAAATCCAGCCCAGAGGAAAGCTGTGGGGAAGTCTACTGGGAACAGAGATGTTGCAGAGAACAGGGTGAGAGAAATCCTTGATTATAGTTATAGGAGGAGTTAAATAAAATGAATATCCTAAATATCAGTGTGTGTGTGTGGGGGGGGGGGGGGGGGGGGCGGGAGGGAGAGAGGAAGAGAAAGGTTATACGCCAATAAGGAATATCAGCCTTTTTTCTAAAATTTATTTTTATGAGTACTGATGGCAATCACTCAACTAAATTAACATCCAGTATTGACTGGCTAATTCGCCAAAGACAAGGAGTTCACAAGCTTGAACCTGTACTGTCCCTCGAGCCCCACTGACACACACACTCTATATACATACAGAATGTGCACTTTGCTGTTCATCAGATTACCTATAAATGTCTCCTTTTCCCATTTCATGAGCATGTCTGCCTGGCATGCTGGGGGTGTGTGCAGGGGCTAAGGATTCCCCGGGCAGAGAGGGAGGCAGGAGGGTGGCGCCGGCGGGGAGGGTGGGGGGAGGGGCATTCTACATGAAGCTATGGGCACCTTCCTAAAACAAGATGCGGTCCTTAGAATCCCCTCCGTTCATGGTGCTAGGTATTGAAACAGCTTCTCCCCGCCTTACAGGCAAAGATCTTACTGAGTTATACACACAGGAAACCCACTAATCCTAACTGCACCGCAATGATGCTTTACACAGTTGTACACCCGTGCGGCCATCACTCAGATGACGACACAGAACCTTTTCAGCCCCCACCGCTCCTCCCTGCCTCCTCTGGGTCGATATTCCCTCCCAGAAGCAGAACACTAGTCACATCGATCACAACTATCTACCACTGTAAATTGGTTGTGAAATGGCAGGAAGTTAAATATCCTAGAGAGAGGCAAGCAAAATTAATTAATTAATTAATTAATCGTGCTGAGAGTAGCAGAAACCATTCATTGATCATTTACTATGGGGTAGGCACTGTGCCAAGTCCTCGGACATCACAGTTGATCTTCATTTCACCCCTGTAAGGGAAGCATTATCCTCGTTTCGTAGATGAGGGCGTTTCAGCTCAGAGAAATTATGTAATTTGCTCAAGGCCACACAACTCGGAGAAGGTAGAGCCGAGATTTGAACATGGTTTTATCTCTCCAAGGCTTTCGCCACGAACCACGGTGCTTTGTTATCAAGAAGTGTCACGCTGGCTGGAGTTCAACTGGGTATAGGATAATATCCTATCGAGCCACAGGCCTGAAACAGTAAATGTTATTTTAAAATTCTAGGTCAGATATGGATTAGGTGAGACCATATGAAATTACTAATATACGCCTGGTTTTGATCTGCAGGATGGTAATTTCATACGGTTTAATCTCATTCCTTAATGAACACCAAGTTTTACCAAAATACATAACTAAAGTCCACTAAAATCATAATTAACTGGAATTATTGCTATTCACTCCTGGTTTATTCGTTTAACATATATCTATTTGACCTTGCCTCTATATATGCAGTGTGAGAGGCACTGGGAATACAGAAGCAAACAAAATAGTTTATAATCCAGCGTATCCACTTTTTTAAAAAACAACTTTAATGTTTTTATTTATTTTTGAGACAGAGCATGAGCAGGGGAGGGGCAGAGAGAGAGGGAGGCACAGAATACGAAGCAGGCTCCAGGCTCCGAGCTGTCAGCACAGAGCCTGACTCGGGGCTCGAACTCACAGACGGTAAGATCATGACCTGAGGCGAGGTAAGACGCTTAACCGACTGAGCCACCTAGGCGCCCCAGCATATCCACTTTTTACAGACAGGTCAAGTAGAAAAAAACAACTTCATGAATCAGAAATTTTCTCTAAAACAAAATCCTTTTCGGTACAAAGGCTTTCCTAATTTTTATAATGGTCAACAGCCCCAGCTGTCAGAGATTGAGCCTGTGATGTTTATTGTTTTGTACTCCTGAGGTTAGAAAAATGATTAATAATTTTCTAAAGATTTGTCACAGGGGCACCTGGGTGTCTCAGTCGGTGGGGCGGCCGACTTCGGCTCAGGTCATGATCTTGCGGTTTGTGAGTTCGAGCCCCGCGTCGGGCTCTGTGCTGACAGCTTGGAGCCTGGAGCTTGCTTTGGATTCTGTGTGTACCTCTCTCTCTGCCCCTCCCCCACTCACACTCCATCTCTCTCTCTCTCTCTCTCTCTCTCTCTCTCCTTCAAAAATAAATAAACATTAAAAAAAATTTTTAAAAAGGTTTGTCATAAAAGTTTTTCCGAAAAAATACCCCATATGGTAAAACTTCTGTTTATTTGGGGTTTTGTTAAATAGTATAAACAGTAACTCAATGTTTTTTTCAAAACGTGCCTGAGTTCTTGATTCCAAGCAATTGGATGTTATTTTGCATATTATGTGTATATTGTTAATGTAATATCCAAATTAACTGCACTCAGTTTTCTCCACCCCACTACATACCTTATACTCTTTCCTCTTCCTGGTTCTAGTGTTCTCACTCAGCTTGAGAAGAAAAGAATGAATGAATTAGGATTTTTTCAGGGGCATCCAGCTAAGGCTACAGTTGTTTTCCTGGCTGATGGAATTATTTTTTAATACATTTTACTTTTTAGGGCAATTTTAAGTTCACAGCAAAATCAAGTGGAAAGTACAGAGAGTTCCTGCATACCCCACCCCCCACATGCATAAACTCCCTGATGGAGTTTTTTATTTGTAAAGACGTTGGATCAGAATATATACATAGAAAAGAAAGTAATATACTTCCATGAAAGGAAGTATTGAAAATTAAGTCATTTGAATCAAGATCCCAATAAATCCAGACCATAGAAAAAAATGTAAGACCACCATGATTTATTTCATGGAACTAGAAAAAAACACAAATCTTATAAAATAGTACTAAAAGAGAAAACTATAGACCCAATTCCCTGTGGCTACATATCGAATCCAGCAATGCATTTTAAATGTTTTAATGTTTATTCATTATTTTGAGAGAGAGGCAAAGAGAGAGGGAGACACAGAGTCCAAAGTAGGCTCCAGGCTCTGAGCTGTCACCAGAATGCCCAACGCAGGGCTGGAACTCACGGACTGCAAGATCATGACCTGACCAGGAGATCGTGACCTGAGCTGAAGTCAGACGCTTAACCGACCGAACCACCCAGGTGCCCTGAATCCAGCAATACATTTTAAAATGAAAGCATCGGGGCACCTGGGTGGCTCGGTCGGTTAAGCGTCCGACTTCGGCTCAGGTCATGATCTCACGGTCCATGAGTTCGAGCCCCGTGTCGGGCTCTGTGCTGACGGCTCGGAGCCTGGAGCCTGCTTCCGATTCTGCGTCTCCCTCTCTCTCTGCCCCTCCCCTGTTCACGCTCTGTCTCTCTCTCTCTCAAAAATAAATAAATGTTAAAAAAAAATTTTAAATGAAAGCATCATGACTAAGTACGTTTCACTCCAGGAATGGAAGGGGATCTAACATTAGAAAATCTAATAATGTAACTTGTTACATTAATAATTTAAAGGAGAAAATACGATTACATTAGCGTTTAATAAAATTTAATAGCCATTCTGAACAAAAAAAGTTTGTAAAATAGAAACAATTTATGCCAGACTTACAGAAAGCGTTGTAAGTGGCAAAATACTGAAATCACTCACATCAAATAAACAAACCAAAATGTTTCTTACCCTCATTATCATTTGAAATGACTTCAGACACTTAGCTATTGTAATAAGACAGGAAAATGAAATAGTTGCTATCAATGATGACAACGGAGGGATAAAGCTTTCTCTATGTATACTTGACACGAGAGATTCTATTAAAAAGACTTTTAAAATTCACTTAAGGGAATTTGCTGTGACTGGATGCATGATACATCTATGAATCTCAATAATTTTAAAATTAGTGAGCAAAAGCTTTAGGAAAAATAAATCTTGATTAGTCTCAAAATAGTTTGCCCAACATACTTATTAATTACAAAGAGAAAGGAGTTACTTTATAGTAGAGAAACTTGAATAGAAATCACTTTAATGTAGGGGTGCCTGGGTGGCTCCGTTGGTTAAGCGTCTGACTCTTGACGTTGGCTCCTTCATGATCTTGGTTCGTGGGTTCGAGCCCTGAATGGGGCTCTGCACTGACATTGTGGAGCCTACTTGGGATTCTCCTTCTTTCTCTCTCTGCCCCTCCCCTGCTCTCCCTCTCTCTCTCTCTCTCTCTCTCTCTCTCTCTCTTAAAATAAATAAATAAACTCAAGAAGCAGAAGCAGCAGCAGCAACAGCAACCACAAAATGCAACACGGGTTCCTGGACAGGATTGAAGCAGAAAAGGACACTAATGAAAAAACTGGTAAGATTCAACCCAGGTCTGTAGTGAATAGCGTTGAACCAATGTTAAGTTCCTGGTTCTAATAATCGTCTCACAGTTAACGTAAGATATCGGCATTAGGGAAGCGGAACGACAGATATCCAGAAACTATGGCTGCAACTTTTTCCCAAAGTCTAAAATTAGTTCAAAATGTAAAAGTTTAGAGGATAAAAACCAATAGCTTTCCTCTCTACGGACTTTCTTAATTTGGTGGTTCCCCTGCATGACGAGGGGCAAGGATTTGAGGGCAAGGAATTTATTTGAGAAGTGTCCTAGCCAGTGTAAGAAAATATCAAAGACTGGGTGGCTTCAACAACGGAAGTTTATTTCTCATTCCCACATTCTGGTGGCTGGCAAGTCCAAGATCAAGATAGTGGCTGATGGGGTTCCTGGTGAGAACTGTCTTCCTGGCTTGTCGATGGTTCCCCTCTCGCCACGTCCTCACATGATGGACAGGGGAAAGACAGAGAGCCAGCTCTTTGATGTTTCTTCTTAAAAGGGCATAAAACTATCAGATCAGGGCCTCACCCTTATGATCTCATTGAACCTTAATTATCTCCATAAAGGCCCTCTCTCCAAATAGAAGCACATCGGGCCTTAGGGTTTCAACATGCAAATTCCAGGCTGAGGGAGTGGCTTGGGCACAGAAACTCTGTGAGCTCTTGAATGGGGATTCTGATGGCACAGGTGGGAAAGCCAAGCGCCATGCCCAAAATGTGTTTCAGTCTCCAAAATGATAAATTTTGTCACCTCCTCCAAGGGGAAAGGGGTCCAATATAATTAATTGATCACCAAATGGCATGTTTTTCTTCCCCAAGGAATGATACCATACTGAAGGCTCAGTGTTGGTTTCTGCAGCATTTAGCAGCACGAATGGATACATCCACCACGGCAAAAAAAAAGTCCACCATGACTGCTGCAAACCCCAGGGTGGTGTATTCCCCAGGGTGCAAACCCCAGGGTGGCCATGGCAGGGGCCGGCTGACATCTGCTGTCCTCCTGGTTGTTTAGGGCCTCCTCTGCAGTGGGTCCCCTCTGCTGGGCACTGGGGTGGGTCACTGTGTGCCTACTCCCTCGGGCCCATCCATACACTATCCTCCCAGATCTCTTTGCTTCTGATCTTCTTTTTTCTTTATTTTTTATTTTTGTGAAATTTATTGTCAAACTGGTCTCCATACAACACCCAGTGTATGATGGTTGTTTATTTTTGAGAGAGAGAGAGAGAGAGAGCAAACGAGGGAGGGGCAGAGAGAGAGGGAGACACAGAATCCGAAGCAGGCTCCAGGCTCCCAGCTGTCAGCACACAGCCCGACATGGGGCTCAAACCCACACACCACGCGATCGTGACCTGAGTCGAAGTCAGACGCGTTAAGTGACCCAGCCACGCTGGCGCCCCACTTCTGATCTTCGAATCTTTGTAGACAGCTTCCTAACCAACCATGCCATTCACCACTTCCTAGGAGTCGATGCTTATCCTTGTATCAGGATGCCCAACGCCCAATGCCCTTCCGTCCACAGCAAGTGTGTGACAAGGTGGACTCCGGCTAAGCCCACTGGGAAGACGTCCCCCGCTGCTGTTAACCCACCCCTGAGAGTGTAAGGCAGTGGCATTCGTTTTTAGCTTGCTGCGACACATCGAGCTGACCCATCTGCGAGCCCCAGACTGGCTGTTTCCCTTTCTACCAGCTGGACATAGAGAATGTCCCGTGTGGCCATAAGTGCGAACTAGGGGAGAGGGGCGGTAGCTGGGGAATTTCTATGTCATTTCCCATCAGTCTCCTAGAGCATGTTAATTCCCTGGCGCTTCGAGAAGGAAGTCAACTAGCAAAAAGCAGTTACAACACAGAAATGAAAACAAAAATCCTGTTCACCATATGAACCAGGAATCGATTTAATAATAAAGGCGTAGAGCCTATATAAAGAGAGCTATAACGTCTTATTAAAGATCTTAAAATAAGACCCCCCAAAATGGAGAAACACATCATGTTCCTGATAAAGAAAGCTTAATATCGTAAAAGCATCATTCCTCAAATTAACTAAAAAAATGAAATTCCATTCAATTCAGCATCCCAGTGCTTTTCTTTGAGGGTGGGGGCATTGAGAATGCTTGAGACTATTTTAAAGTTTATACATAGTGATAACTATCTGAGAGTGACCAAGAAAACTTTGAAGGAGAAAAATATTTGGAGGGCTTCCCTTACAAAATAATGAAACCCATTATATTACACTATAAAACACACACACACACACACACACACACACACACACATGCTGCATCATAATCGAAACAATATGCCAATGACAGAAGAATAAATTAATAGATCAGGATCAAAATGGAGAACCAGAAATCGATCACACTGTCTATGGGGACATCATGCATGTAAAAGGTGGCATTTGGATCCCTTGTGCAAAGGACAGTTTCTGTACCAAATGACCCAGGGATAACTGGTTGGCTAGAGGGGTGGCGGTGAACACAAGGTCGCAAACTTCGCATCATAAACAGAAATAAATTCCAGATGAAGCGCTCAAAAACCATAAGTTTGGGAAAGCCTCATACTTCCCACCTGAGAAGTGGGGCCCTGGGTTCTATGCCCAAGAAGCAGAGCACCAAGCTCCCCCTTGCTGCCAGCTGGGGTCTTCCACCATTCATCCCTTGGCAAACTCAATGACTGGAATGGCGATACGAACGGGTATCGTGTCCCAGAGCACTTTTGCAAAGTGAGCCTGGTCCCGTACTGCGACGATGCACCATTTCATCCCAGTTTCGCCACATTGGGGCTTTCTGTGCCTCGGAAAGTCACTTCGTGTTTCCATATCTCAATCTCCTCCTTTGTAAAAGATCATGAAGATTTGATGAGGCCACAAAGGTAACGCACTTAAGAGGCTCCTGGCACCTAGAAAGCACCCAATAAATGTTACCTATTATGATTTTTACTATTATTATCATTAATAGAGTCCTTGTTTCCCTCTGTCGAGGTATCAAGTAAAACCAACTGGTCATTACCAGAAAACATCCTCCTCGAACATTCTAGACATCAACTGCTTCTCATCTAATCATTAATGCACGGGCATGGGGCCCAATAGAAACAGCTAAAGCAGTGGGTCATGACCGCATCCGTTTCCAGTAGCACCTGCTTTCCTGTACTTATTATAGTTATTATTATTCTGCCAGGTCCGTGACTTTAACACATGGCTATTTATTTTCCTTTATGATTTTTTTCAAAGGCTGTTATCTCACTCTTTGTGAAAATCCAACCTAACTAGGTCTACTTGTAGCCTATCATTTGCTAAAGCATTTTTTCTGCTAAAGAATTTTTCTCTGCTAACTTCGAGAGGTAAGTAAGCTTGCCTGGCTTGACCCTATCAAGCTAGGCTAATCCCTATATCATATTGTTCTCTTTTAATGAGACTTCCCACCAGTTTTCCCAGTTTCAAGACGAGACTCCTCAGGGATCTGTGAGATCTGAAAAAGATTTTCCATAAAATAATCTTAGAAAAGCAGAAGTCCTGAAACACATCTGCTTTTGCCCCACAACTGCAGAGCTTTGCCCTAATGGGAGACCAGCTGTGACCCCCTGCTATATCCCAGACTTCCTCTGGCCAGATCCGGTGGTCCCTTCCTAAGCTGTTTGAGGTGGCATCCACTCTTACACTGGAGATGTTATCTCTTTGGTCTTTTAAAGAGATAATGGGCTTTCCGTAGAGGAAGTTAACATTTATTAAACACCCACCTGCTGGGTGACTAGGCACTGTGTTCAGCTCTTTACATGTGTACAGAGCGTTAGCTAAGTATTTGAACCGCTTTGAATTTTTTTTTCAAATAACTTTGTATTCTAAAATAGTTTCAGATTCACAAGGAGTTGCAAAAACGGGCATACAGAGTTCCCAGACACTCTTTAGCTTAGCTTCCCCAATGAGGAGAACCACGGATAACCATAGCACATTGTCAAAGCCAGGAAACTGACACTAGTGTAATACATTAACCCAGGCACCACCCTCGTCAATTTCACTGCATTTGATTTCATGGATTTGCTTGCGTTGGAGTCTGGCGCCTCATTAGTTTTGAGCAACTTTGGGAGGAACCCTAACATTGCTCTATTTTACCTCTCTTATCTGTAAAATGGAGAAAATAGTCATGCCTACATCATGGGATTACTGCAAGAATTAGATATGATTAGCTAATATTATTTGTGAATCCTTATAACAGCCCTCTGAGGTAGACAGAATGGGAGGCCATCTGGCTGTCGTGACTCTCTTTCCTTTCAGACTTTGTATTTCGTCCCATCAAGGGCTACATACTGTCTGTTTCCACACCCTTTGGGGAGTTTGGCTTCGCGACCATTGCTTCGGCCAACGAACATAGCGGAAGTGGTGATGTGCCAGTTTAAAAAAATTATCTTTAATGTTTATTTATTTTTGAGACAGAGACAGAGCACGAGGCGGGGGGAGGGACAGAGAGAGAGGGAGACACAGAATCCGAAGCAGGCTCCAGGCTCCGAGCTGTCAGCACAGAGCCCGACGCGGGGCTCGAACTCACGAACTGTGAGATCATGACCTGAGTCGAAGTCGGACGCCCAAACAACGGAGCCACCCAGGAGCCCCAGTGATGTGTCAGTTTTGAGCCTATTATCTTAAGAGGCCTGGGTTCTCTCTCTTTCTCTGAGTACTGACTGCTTCCTCCATATGAACGAGCCCAGGCCAGCTTGCCTCATGAGGAGAGACAGCTGACCCAAGTCACCTCTGTCACCCCAGCAGCCAAGCCCCAGAGGCAGAGGGGCCTCGCCGACTGACCTGACCTGCAGCTGACAGTAGACATATGGACGCCCCAGTAGAAATCCTAAGAATGACTCAGCAGAGTCCAGCCTAAATTTTCAACTTGCAGTGAACCAAGGAAATGGTTGTTGCTTACCACTAAATCTTCAGGGGTTGTTACTTATTCCAGATCACCGACCCAGGCAGTAGCACAAAAATACTGATGAAAGTAATTACATTACTGGATTGTGATGAGACTTCGTGAGATAATATATGTAATACATTTAGCATATGGCCCATGAAAAATTCTCCATAAATGGTAGTTGTTATCATCACCCCCCCTTGTCGTCCTATTTTGCAGATGAGAAAACTCACATTTGACATGGGTTAGGAAGTTTGCCAATAAACATCTGAGCCTGTTTTCAAACACTGGTCTCACTCCAAAGTTGTGCACTTTTCCCTCTAGGAAAATGTCTTTGTTTTCTCTGTCCCCATGTCGTCGGTATACGTAACGCGGAACTAATTCACCAGAATTGAAATAGGGATACATGGTGGAATGGTTCTCACCCTTTCCCTTTTCCCTGTGAATCTGTAACAAACTTCTGCATGAAAATCTGATAATATGAGGAGCACTGAGCATCTGATTCTTGATCCCAAGATCCTGGGATCCAGCCCGGTGTCAGGCTCCACGCTGGGCGTGGGACCTGTTTAAGATTCTCTCTCTCCCTTGGCCCCTCTCTCCTGCTTGTGCTCTCTCTCTTAAAAAAAAAAAGTGATAATATGAAATATTTACATATATGCATATATATATATATATATACACACACACACACACACACAAAGGAACATGTTTGACATTTTCAATTATTCATTTAAAATGAAAACACTCAAATTAGAATTGTGAAGGAAATCCCAAGTTTACTTCAGGTCTTCATCTGTTAAAATATTCTAATAGCAACTGGCTTACATCTCAGTGTAGGAACAAGTGCCCCTGGAATTCTCCACCACTGTTATCTTTCGGAACATTCTGGAATGCTGGGCAGAAGTCAGTTTACTGTTGCTGCGAAAAAAAAAAATTCAAAGGAAATTAAATCTCAGTAACTGTTAGTTCTGTGACACCATGATACATGTTTTTTCAGGTGAAGTTCACGGGGTGAGCCCATGCACCTGCGGGTGAAAGTGTTGACGTCAATGTACTAATGTAAACGAGTAGACAGAACTGCATCAAAATCAGCGAGAGAGAGAAAAAAAATGAGAAAATGTGCTGGTATATACTTTACCAAGAAGGCAGGCGTCGTGTGAGTGGAACGTTTAGGAATAGGACACGGGTGAACGATGGTTTTTATAGTGTCACAGATCAAGCAGAATCGTAGCTCAACTGTACGATGTACATTGTTTTGTCCATCTTCTTTTGATAAGCCAATTGTGTAACCATGTTTATGGCTGCTTTATAACTTGTCACTCCCACTCCCAGAGGAGTGACAAATGTGCCGCTGGGCACTCCACATTAGCTTGTATCCCAGAGAAGAAACCGGAAGGCAAAAAGCCAGCCTGATAGGTAGGGGGTCCTTCAGCCAAGGTGGGAATGAAGAAATTCTTCCCCGGAATGAATGAGAATGTCATGCCTCATGGCAGAGACGGCTGGTAGTTCACCCAATGTTCACCTTTCCCCTTTTCATGCTAACAAAACCCTGACTTGGTTGAGGGGAGCCCTACGCCAACATGAGAAAACAAACAAACAAACAAACAAACTGTATTTCCCAACCTTCCCTGCATGTGACTGGCCATATGACTAAGTTCATGAGAGTGGCATGAAGGCCGAAGCTATTAGGTGAGGCTTTTGTCACTTTGCTTCTCCCTTCTTCCTTCCTGGGATACAGTTGTGATGGCTGGGGCTATAGCATCCAGTCTGCAATCATGTAGTGTCTTAGTGTCTTGAATCTCAGTCCAAGTTCCCTCACTCTGTAGCTGAGCAATGAATCTAGCTTTCCTGTGCCTCAGTTTCTCATCTGTGAAATCGAGATAACAATAGTATCTAGTCATAGATGGGGTTGTATCCCCATCTATACTAGGAAGTATGGAGCTACGAGGAGTTTAGCTTTTATCCCATGAAAATGACATGTTGAATAATACTAAGCAGGTGAGTGATGTGACAGCATCTGGATTAAAGGAGAGCTCAGGATAAAGTCAAGAACTATGCTGGAGATGGAATTAACTCCATTTGGTGCCAACTGTTATATCTAGAGGCAGAGGGTATTAAATGGGAGGAAGAACGACTATTTGCTCAGAACTTAACTCGTCCTCAGTAACACTAGAGAAAGGGGTTTATTAAGCCCGAGGAGGACTCCCGGCTGTTCTTCTGCAGGGCACTCTGGCCCTGTGGGGCACATCCCTAAAGCATGACTTTCCTGTGCTTTCAGGGTGAGCTCAGGCACCAGTGAGATTTTTTTAAAGCTATAGTTGGACACTAAATTGCCTCAAGAGACTAAGACATTTTCAGTGGCATCGGGCTGGCTCAGTTGGTAGAGCGTGTGACCCCCGATCTCGGGGGATTGTAAGTTTGAGCCCCGCATCAGGCGTAGAGATTACTTAAAAATAAAATCTTAACGTTAAAAAAAAATTAAAATAAAAACTTCTCCATGTTAAAGGAAACTAAGTTTAAAAAAAATAAAAAGAAACGCTAAAAAATTTTTAAAAACTTCTCAACGTTAAAGGAGCTGTTTAAAAAAATGAAATCTTGAAAAATGAAAATAAAAAATAAAACGTTTCAAATTCCAAGCATAGAAACTACAACTGATGTAGACACCACACCACTTGAGTTATTGGCATTACTGAAAATATTATTTCGAAGTCCTTTTATGAACTCTGTGTGTGTGTGTGTGTGTGTGTGTGTGTGTGTGTGATTTGCTATAGAAATGTTCTATGTAGAGATTGTAAGACATCAAGAGTTAAACTGAGTTAAATTACTGAAACGCCTAATTTAAACTACATAAAAAACATTACTGAGCAGTCTTTTTTTATTTTTACTTATTTTGATATTACTTATTGGATATTGTCTGTCAAATGGGGTGCAATGAACCAGACCGTGTCTGAGGTCTCTTCCAACCCTAATCCAATTTGAATCCAACCCTAATTTGAAAACCCTAATAGTTTAAATAACTCCCAGAGTGTTCTTGCTAAGTATCACCTCATCTAATCCTTAACACCGCCCTCTGGGAGCGCCTGGGTGGCTCAGTCGGTTAAGTGCCCAGCTCTGGTTTCGGCTCAGGTCATGCCCTCACGGTTTGTGAGTTCAAGCCCGGGTCTAGCTCTGTGCTGACAGTGCGGAGCCTGCTTGGGATTCTCTCTCTCCCTCTCTTTCTCTCTCTCTCTCTCAAAAATAAATGGATAGACCTGAAAAACAAGAAACAAAAAACAACTTTTAAACAGCCCTCTGATTTAGGTGGCTAATATTACCCCATTTTAGAGATAAGGACATTGAGTTTCCCAGAAAGTTAAATAAATTGCCCAAGATCACAGATATAGCAAGAGGTGGGGGGAACATAAGTGTAGCGCAAAGCTTAAGGCAAAATTAAAAGGGTGGGAGACAATGTCATGTACAACGTGAGTTATAGCGCAGGAAAAAGAACTTGAGTCCACATCCCTGTGGCTGGCTGTGGGCGTCATCTCAGCAGGTCTGGGCATCCTGTCCTGGCTGTGTCGGTATCTCGTCAGGAAGCGCTTAGGCCAGCGAAGAAAATTTGGAGTCATCCTATAAGCACCAGGCTTCGGCTCCGTAGTTTTTCTGTCCCCCTCACTCTACCTCTTTGGCCACCAACACAAGCATGAATGTCTGCCAAATTTAGGCGTCTACTTTACCGCACAATGGCCAAAGTAACCGCAAAACACATATGGAAACCATGAGAGGGACCATGAGAGGACTGAGGTTTCACTAGGGGGATGCCTGTGGCTGCCTCTAGAGTGAGGATCCCCGTCAGCCCGGGAGCTCGATCAGCCACGTGCTCCCAGCTTGACCTTGAGAGGGTGGTCTCTCCTCTCCAGGAAATCCAGGCTGGTGGCCGTCTCCTGGTGCTGGGAGAGGCACTGGGCTTTCTGCGAGGCGCTAGGAAATCCTTTGAGGTCAGGGCTGCAGGTGCTCAATACTCAAAGCGTGACCAACGACAGTAGCATCCCCAGTGAGGTGGTGAGACATGAAGAATATTGGGCCCCAGCCCGGATCTACTGAACAGCCCCTGCATTCATTTCGAAGAGATCCCCCGGGGGAAGTGTGCACCTGGGAAAGTTTGAGAAGCTCCGTAGAACAAGATGGTTTACAAACATTAAAGCGATAGTTGTCACGTTAGAAAAATTCTGATGTCCGGGAGCCTGGGGGGCTTAAGCATCTGACTCTTGATTTCGGCTCAGGCCACCATCTCACGGTTCGCGGGATCGAGCCTCCCCATCAGGTTCTGCGCTGACAGCACAGGGCCTGCTTGGGATTCTCTGTCTCTCCCTCTCCCTGTCTCTCTCCTGCCTGTGTTCTCTCTCTCAAATAAATAAACTTTTAAAAAAATGCCGATGTCAAAGTAGACCAATTAAATCAAAATCTGTGGGGGTGGTACCCAGGCATGGAGATGTTTCAAAGCTCCCTTGGGTGACTTTCATAGGCAGCCCAGGTCAAGAGCCACTGCATAAGCATGACCCACCCCTCTTTTCTTTTCTTTTCTTTTCTTTTCTTTTCTTTTCTTTCTTTTTCTTTCTTTCTTTCTTTTCTTTCTTTTTCTTTCTTTCTTTCTTTTCTTTCTTTCTTTCTTTTCTTTCTTTCTTTCTTTCTTTCTTAATTTTTTTAATGTTTATTTATTTTTGAGACAGAGAGAGAGAGAGAGAGAGAGAGAGAGACAGAGCATGAACAAGGGATGGGCAGAGAGAGGGGGAGACACAGAATCTGACGTAGGCTCCAGGCTCTGAGATGTCAGCACAGAGCCCAAGGCAGGGCTCGAACTCATGATCATGACCTGAGACAAAGTCCAACGCTAAACTGACTGAGCCACCCTGACATCCACCACCCCTCTTTTCTAAATCAACCCTACATTGGCCATTTCTAGACACTGGTTGGGAAACCGATACCATTTCATAGCAAAGAACACACAAATCTTTTATTAAAAGAGGAAAAAAGGCAACATAATGAGCTTTTCATAGACAAAAACCCGTTTCCTTCAAAGGATTGCTTTTATTCTAAAATTTTGTCCTTACTATTATCTTTTTGTCAGTTTTAAAAATGTCTTTTCTCTAGCCAAATTATGGAAACACCCTAAATGTCCATCAACCGACAAATGGATAAAGAAATTATGGTTTATATACACAATGGAATACTACGTGGCAATGAGAAAGAATGAAATCTGGCCTTTTGTAGCAACATGGATGGAACTGGAGAGAGTTATGCTAAGTGAAATAAGTCAGGCAGAGAAAGACAGATACCATATGTTTTCACTCTTATGTGGATCCTGAGAAACTTAACAGAAGACCAAGGGGGAGGGAAAGGGGGAAAAAAAAAGAGGTTAGAGAGGGAGAGAGCCAAAGCATAAGAGACTCTTAAAAACTGAGAACAAACTGAGGGTAGATGGGGGGTGAGGGCAGGGTAGGGGGGTGATAGGTATTGAGGAGGGCACCTTTTGGAATGAGCACTGGGTGTTGTATGGAAACCAATTTGACAATAAATTTGATATTAAAAAAATAATAAAAATGCCTTTTCTCGTATGAAATGTCAGAGAAGATCAATATTGCCCATTACAAAATAAAAAGCAACTCTATGTGGTACCTTGAATTTTGTTGTTAATCCGAAAGCCTAAGAATCACAACTCTAGAAGATTGATTTAAACATGTCCGTGGATACACTCCCCACTTGTCACCCCCTACTTCCTTAAATTAAAGCAGAAATTGCCCCACTCAGTAAGGTACCACATCATGAGTCACAACTCAGGAAGTGATTCTAGCTTCGTAAATATGCATTTTGGTAAAAGGTAGACAGATATAAAGTCAGGTTAAATCACCACGGAGGGTGTCCATTATGTATCGTGCTGAATTTTTTTTTTTTTTTTTTTTTTTTTTAATGAATGGCGATGTTAGGATTAACAACTCGAACTGGCCATCTACAAGGACGTTCTTAGAAGTGTGTTGGGTCAGTGGTCCTCAAATTTTGGCATGCTTCAGAATCACCTGGAGGGTGTATTAAAATCTAGGTTACTGGTTTCACCCCTGGGGTATTCGATTCAGTAGGTCTAGAGTGAGGCCTGAGAAATCTGCATTTCTAACAAGTTCCCAGGTCAAGTTGCTTGCCCAGGGAACCTCACTCTGAGAACCACTGCTCTAGCCAGAGAAAATGTGAGTCACAAAGATAAAAAAAAAGAAACAAAAAAAAAAAAACAAAAAAAAAACGAGTGATATATTAGTCGTAGAGTTAGAATAGTTGTATATTGGTATATATTAATTATTATAGGTAGTTACTAGATAGTCGTATATAGAATTATATGTAGATTCGTTTGTCTACATAGCAAGAATGTCATTTGAAGGGAATGATTTGCAGGGATCTTATAAGAGGATGTTTTGAAAGCAGCATCATATTAGCTGCGAATTCCTCGGTGGGAGGGGGACTCCCTTATGTCCCCGCCAGGTGAGTCATTCCACGGGCAGGGGTCTCGGTCCAGGCCTGAACTTCACGTCCGGCGGTATCTTCTGGAAC
The DNA here is from genome assembly GCF_023721935.1 of Panthera uncia. Taxonomy (NCBI): domain Eukaryota; kingdom Metazoa; phylum Chordata; class Mammalia; order Carnivora; family Felidae; genus Panthera; species Panthera uncia. The sequence continues at coordinate 72,032,294 of NC_064818.1, read as the reverse complement.
GTCCCTCCCCCTCTCCATGCGGACCTCCGGCTTATGGAACAACTCGAGGAAGATGCGATTTTCCCGAAGGCTGGCCCCCTTCCCATACCCCGTCCGGTGCTGACAACAGACCCACTGAATTTAGCAGCAGTGGGGAAAAAAAAAAAAAAAAAAAAAAAAAAAAAGCCCATGCGGTCCCACCCCGGGGGCTCACCTGAGACCCGCTGGACAGTCCTCCAGCCTCCAGACGGTGCTCAGAAAAAAAATTAGGCTATCTTTCATTAGCTATCTATCATGTGGCCTCCACCAGGCTGCAGGATATGAGGGCCATTTAATTAGGCCCTGCACCGCTCTCTGGTGTGAAAAGGCTCTCCGACGCTTTGATTCCCCACTGCTACGCAGCAGGAAGTTGTTGGCGATAATTGACATAGGATTTCCTTGTTAACCAGCGGCAGACATGCCGGATTAAAGCGACAGAGATCTCGAGAAGAAAGTGAAAGAGATAAGAAGCTCGGGAAGACTTCTGCTTATTTGGCACTTGAGGACCAGGAGGAAGCGGCAATCACCCACTCGAGTGGAGACTCCCAGAGTGCAAGGGCGTCCCCTTATCAGACCCATTTCAGCTTGGCTGATCAAAGATTGACGCCCGTAAAAATCACATAGGCCTGGGGTTTGTTAGTTTATTAAGCGGCAGGTTTGAGGAATTATCACAGGTTTAAAGATGGATTGCAGTTTATGTGAAGGGGGAGAGGATTATCGGGTTTTCATCTTAACAATTATAAAATATCACAGCTGAAAGCTTGCTTGCAAATGACATAATTTTCCACCACCGACTACACAGGTCATTGTGGGGCTGCATGTAAGCGTTTTCCACGAGGGAGGAAATGCAGGCAAGTTGACTCCGGGGAGGAACGAGAACGAGGGGGCCCCAGACGCCTTGTTCCACTCGGGAAGCTGGCGCGATCCCATTCTGCCCTGTGCGATTCCGTAGGTAATTATATTTAATTTCTTACTGGGGCCGTTCAGGTCGGCTTGCATTCAAAGGGAGGGACAAGAGAAGCAACCCACCGAGATGGTTCTTAAAAAGCCGTTGTGATAAATGATACCGAAATAGATCCACATGAGCCGAGTGAAATGAAACGTCTACTTTGGAATAGAGACAATTATTGTCTATCACTTAATAACTTAACCTTACAAGAGCACATGTGGCATTAATAAAGGGCTGGGAGCCGCAGCAGCGCGTGATGGGACCCCCTTTTGACAACTATATACAAGGCCTGGAACAGCGGAGTGAGACAGGTTTGCAAGGGGGCTCATCGACGTACTTGACCGTGGACCCGTGCAGCCGATTAAATATGTAATTGCAAGGGCTTTGCATCCTTGCTGATTTTCACAAGTAACGTTTATGGAGTTTGGGGGGGGGGGTTGTTTGAGTATCAAAGAAATATGTGTTTAAGGCAGAAAATGTAGGAAATAGGGCAAAATATCCAGAATGAATAAAAATAATCCCCCCACACACACCCACTGGTGAGCACATGTGGGATTTGTGGTTACCTGGACGCAAATGTGTAATGTGTCTTACAATCTGACTCACCGCTGTATTTTCTTAAATGCGTAACTTCCTTAACAATAAACTGTGATCTCCCCTCCCCCCGCCCCGGATTTAGTAAATATTATTCGAAGGTATGGTTTTGGATTGTGGCATGACGTATGGTAACGGAATTGATTTAGATAATCCCCAATAGTTGGACATTTAGATTGTCATCAGTGTTTTGCTTTTGTAAACAAAGCTGAAATGACTGGCCTGGAACATAAATCTTTGCATGTTTTGCTAGCTGCTTCCAAGAATTAGAGGTAGAATCTCAGACTCGAGGGGCAGGGACCTGTTTAAGGACACTGATACCTACCCAGGTTTGCAGATGTTCGACGAGCTTGAAAATAATCTGTCCGGTGTTGCAGTCAGGAGCATTTTGTGCCGTCCACCCTGGACTGAGCGCAAAGGACAGCGGCTATTTCATCAAAAGAAGATCAGTCATTCTGTCTCCGTCACTTGGGTTCTTTCGTTCTGATGCGACCTTTTGCCACGAAGCTCTGTGACAGACTAGGACAATAAACAGTGACCCAGGAATCAAGTTAATAGGGCCAGACTCTGAAGAGAATCATGTCAATGTTAACAATTTAAACATGGAGCACATCTTTTATCCAAGAAGTTCAAGTTCCTCTGAAAGCACCAATTCATTATCATTCACAAGTGCAAACGGAATTGGTTGGAAAAACCACAAAAACAAAAACCTTTAAAGGAAACTGAAAGGGAGGCAGCGGGAGGAAGGAGGAGCAGCTGATTCTGGACGGAGCTTTTTAACAAAATAACCCTCAGCGCCTGATCTAGTACAGAGAAGAGGCTTTTCTCGTTTTCTTTGTAATTTAATTTTTTTTTTTTTTTTAATTTGCTGCATAAACGCTGGGGCCCGTCAGGCATCAAGTGTTTGAGGCTATTTTGAAAACGACAAAACAAACATCATCTTTGTTTTCTGTGTCCTTCACATGAGTCTCTTTGGAATGGGGTTTCAAATGATAAGAGTCTGGTATTTCCTCACCTGGGGGACCTTTAACGTGCAGATGGTCGAGATGATCTGGCACATTATATTATCCCTGAATGGAAGTGGTCTACATAGGCAAAGTGGATGCTACTATAGGATTTTTCTGCTTAATTTATTCATGAAGAAGTTGCAAAAAAGATGCTTTTAGTGGACCTATAAGCTTTGGAAAATAGATGTTATCTGTGAAAAAAAAAAGTGATCCTTTTTTCTATACATATCTATCCATGAAAGATCTTTTCTATCTATGGTCTATTGGAAATAGTCTCTCAATTGACCTATTGTTCTTAACATATGTATTTGTGAACTTATTTCTATAAAACCCAGTGGATCCATTGTCTAGCTGGGGAGATGATGTTATAGGCAGTATTTAACTGTTCGTTATTTTGAAGTCACTAATGTTTCTGCGTCTGTGAGCAAAGAAGGAAATGGTTGCTCACCTCCTCGTACCACAGAGTAAAGCTCACTATGCTGAAATCGCATTGTGCCCAAACACAGGGTACTGTGTGCCAGAAATGAGCCTGTTTGGGCCTGGGGCGAAATAAACCAGCATAAATCCACATATCCCAAATTTAATTTTCTTCTCCTTTTTATTTTGAGAATCTCTCTTTGTTTTATAAGGCAAAACACAATGAAGTTGTTATCCACAGTGTAGCCTGCTGAACTGAGGCATTTGTAAGTTTATAAGCTGTTACAGTGGGTAACCCCAACTTTCAACACTTTGACCCATCTGAAGGGCCTCCTTGTCCCTCCATCCTGCTGATGGAGATTTAGGAGTCATTTCAGCAGCCAGGGCTGCTTTGCTCAGACAAACATCTCTCCGGGGGAGGAAAGGAATATTGCTAACTGAAATAAAACACAGCGTGAACATCACCTTCTCAATCTGGTCCCCGGGGCGTGCCTTGGGAATGACGGTCCCCGGCATCCCGTGTAACTTAGTTAGGGTGCAGAAATCAGAGACAAATGGATCTTGTAATAGTTTTCTCACTGCCATCTTGGGAAATTTCCAGCAAGGTTTGGGAGAATAATGCAATGCCTCTGATGCTAGTCATGTAATCTCACTTGTAATTTCAGCTTTCAGGGCACCCTGGACGTAAATGAAAAATACATTCCTAAGCTCCAGCTTCGAAAGGATATCCATAAAGGAGAGCCCCAGAGAAGGTCAGGGAGCTCTTGCTAAACAGCAATGATCAATTCTGCTTTCCAAATAAGAGTTTGTTCTTCTGTCTTCTACACAAGAGAGCCCCAATTTTCAACCTCTTGAAATTTCCCTTTGGGGCTCAACAAAGCAATATGCGTTTTCAATTTTTTTTCATCAAGGCAGGCCTAAGGATTGCTGTTGTATTATGAAGTCGCACGTCCTTCGTCCATGAGATAAGGGGCGTTCTGTTATATACTGACGCATATACATCATTCGATATATCTGATACGGTGAGGTCATAATGTGTTATAATGATAACATGTAGAGCAAAAGAAGAACGGAAAAGGGATGCACGTGGGAATTTTATACATTGCAATTTCTGATTAAAAAAAAAAAAAACCCAAAAACAAAAACCTTCCATGGAAGACGTCTGGTGAGACGATTCCTCTGTTAGGTACTTCATCTGCAGACCCAGCCACGACCGCTTTCTCAAAGGGGAGCCGATTTCTTAACACCCGTCACGAAAGACATTCACATATACCAAGGGCTTCCTATGTTGGGTCAGGCACGGTTTGAAGCATTTTACGTGTATGATCTCGCTTTTGTCTTTTTTAATCTCATTTACTTCTCACACCACACTGTGTTTGAAAACAAATTTCCCAGAAGAGAAGCCTCTGTTTATTCAATTGTTTAGAAATAGGCATCCACTGTCTACTGTCTGTCAGGCACTATGCTAAGGGTTGAGGGTTGGAAGACAGAACAAGAGATCCCGAGCACATGTGGGGACTAGAGACCCACAGCTAAGGCAGCGCGATAGCTCATCATCATCAGGAGGCAGAGGGCAGAGTGGTCAGTGTGTGGGATTCGGACCCAGGGGGACTGGACAGGCTCGATCACTGACTACCTTGGGCCAGCTATGTGACTTCTCTAGGCACCGTTGGCTAATGCAGACAGTGACCAGGATAATACTGATTTCATAGGTTCTTGCAAGAATTGAAACATATCAGCACAGCAAACCCATTGTAAAGAGCTGGCATCCAGCATATACTAAATAAATGGTATTATCTACTTAATATCATTATCATATTTTTATTATTTCTATTTCTGGTTGTGCTGTAACAAGTTAGCAAAGTGTTATGGAATAGTCCCAAAACTTTTCAGAACGAGCAGTTTTCACCCCTAACGTCCATATCGGTCCTCACAGATTTTACCAGATCTTCCTGTGGTTCCCAAAGATCATTCACGGATAAGTGACAATAGCTTCTTTAGTCGGTGGAGAAAACACCTCTGGGTTCTTTCTCACAGAAAGGAATAGTTCCTTTCTGAGGTTGTGTTCTTTTAAAATGTTTACGTTATTTTAAACTGTGTGTGTGTGTGTGTGTGTGTGTGTGTGTGTGTGTGTGTTAAAGTGTCCTTTCTTTATAGGATGATGGACACAATATAGAACACTTGCGGGGGGATATTTACTTGGCAAAATTAATTTAATTTGGCAAGGCAATGGAGACCTCCCCTTGCCACTTTTTAAAAATAGTTTTGTTGTTTCGTGAAGTCTGGGAACCCCTAGATTATACAAAGTATTCTTTTTTAGCAAAAGCAGAAGTCAATCTTCTGCCTCGAAAAACTGTGGGTGTTTTAAAAAATCTTTGTTTTCTTTCTTTCTTTGGTAGCAAAAGGGGGCTTTTGTGGTGCCTCTTTCGGTGGCACTGGGGCCTCTGAATAAAAGACTCATTTTTCTAAGTGATGCATCTGCTTTTAATGTCTTAAATGCTAGGAAAGAACAGACATGTCTTTCTGGTCTGGGTTTTCTTAAATAGCCAGAAGTCTTCACGGCAAAGACAGCAACCATCTAATAGAGAAATAACTCTCAGACAGAGTGCTGTGCCGGCACAGCGTGGCCTCCCTGACAACCTATAAATGGACCATATTGATGAAGTGAACAAGATTCTCTCTGGTCATTTTCAACTAGAAACTAATAACCCCCGTCATGATATCAGGCATACAACCTCGGTTAAAACTAGGTTCATCAAATAAATCACTCAGGAATTTTTCTATTTCTTTCTCTGGACACAGTGCACATCTGCTCAATGAGAGGAGAAAAGAAGCAATATTTCTTTGATCAGGATTTTTTTTTAATATCCTTGTATCTGTCCCTCGGGATGCTATCTTTTCAAGTGGGTGCCGATAGTACATCGCTTTCTAATGAATGCAGAGAATTTATGAATTTAAGCTATAAAACCAAATACGAGGGATTTTAGTTTATCTCAATCTATATTTTACATTGTCATGAGAAAATAAACCGGACCACAAAGCTGTATTGTGCCCAGTTCACTAAATCTCCTGATCTCCTGTAACCTTTTCAATGTGTTCCATTTGTGGCCACATATGGGAGAGGGATACAAACAGATGATCGCTTTGTATGTTTCCCCAATATGTCTAAATACATGTAACACTTTTCATACCCTCTGGCTGCGGCCAGTAAAGAGCTTGGCCGAAGCATCAGACATCAGCCACAGCTAATATTGTCATGTTAACATCTCACTGATGCTGTTAATACTTTCTAGGTATTTGGATGAATTTTGAAATTTGCAAAATGGACACGGTTGTCATCCTGTGTCCCAAGATCTTAAAAGCCCTAGGTCAGCTCCCGGCGTCTTAAGGAATTATGGAGAGAAGACGTCTTTTTCTGCTTGTGGGATAGAAAAAAGTAGAAGCTGTTTGAAAGGAAAGCTAACCTTTCCTGAATGTGGAATAAAAAGTGAATGAAAAGGCAGGGGCTCCAGTTGCCTGGCCGCTTCTGCTGGTATTGAAAGAAAACTAGTTTGGTAGAGAGAGCACAGGACTGGGATCCAGCGGACCCACATTCAAATCTCAGCTCTGCCGCCTGCCAACTGGGTGACGGGAGGATTACACAGACCTTGAGCTCCTCATTGGTGAGCTTGGGATAAGGATACAGACCTTGTAGAACTGTGCGGGCGCTAAAATGAGTTAAGGTTCGAGGGACATTTGGCATCTCGCCTGCTACATGGTAGGTGCTCGATGCCTCTGAGTTCCCTTTCTTTTTCTGAGTTCAGGGGACTCAGCCTTGCAAACTGTGTGATCCTGAGCAAGTGACTTAACCTCTCTGACCTCCCGCTTCCCCCTCTGCAAGACAATTATAAAATGTCCTGTAGGGTAGTCACGAATCAGAGGACACGTGGAAGCACCTGAAACAGGGCTCAAACTGTGTGATTTTGCTTACTGTGATTTATGAGTGTTACTTTTGCAATTCTTACTGTGATTTCTATTTTGATCACCAGTACTTTTCATCCTCTTGCTTCTTTTTCTTGGGCTTCTGTTTCTTCAGCTGGAAAATGAAGGGGTTGGACCAGATAATACTTCCGTCCCTTCCAACTCTGAACTGTCATAACTCGATGTGTGAAATGACATTTATAAGAGGCTTTTACCATCTACGAGTTATCATACAACCTCAGACGGACGTTGTATAGTCTACATTTCCTACCGATGATTTCACCTCAAAAGAATAGCCATCATCATCATCATCAATTGAGTGCTTGCTATGGGGCCAGTGTACTTTTTTTTTTTTTTTTTTAGTTTGGAATAATTATCGATTTAAGAAAAGTTGCAAAGAGAGTACAAAGTTCCTAGGTACCCTTAGTAGGTGGTAGCTTTGGCGAACGTGGCCATCTTATGTTACCATGACATGAACGAAGACACCAACATTGATATATGCCTATTAACTGAACTTCTGACTTTATTTGGAATCATTTTTCCCGTTAATGTCCCCCCACCCCCCCGCTTTTTTTTTTTTTTTTCTGTTCTAGAAAAACAGTGACCATGCCTCAATCTTTTCTTGCTTTTCATACCCATGCGTTTGGGGAGAAGAACTCTACAGAGGTGAAGTGCCCCCCTTATCACATCATGTGACATTCATGCGACATCACACGTGATGGTACCTGGCGTACCTTTGGGGGAGTGGGCCCCTGCATGCATCTGTCACAGGTTACCCATTCCACCAACTGAGGGATGTGGGAGGTGTTCTCAGCCTCAGCGATTATGAATAAAGCCTCTGTAAACATTCCCCTAAGGTTTTTGTGTTGTGTAAACATAAGCTTTTCTTTCACTTGACTAATACCTAGAAGTAGGATCGTTGAGTCTTATGACAAGTGTATATTTAATTTAATAAGAAACTTCCAAACTGGTTTCTAAAGTGGCTGTTACCATTTTGGAACCCACTGGCGGTGGCTGAGATCTCTACTTCTCCATGTCTCTGCAAGCACTGGGTATTGTCAGGAGGTTCTTTCTTTCTTTCTTTCTTTCTTTCTTTCTTTCTCCCTTTCTTCCTTTCTCCCTTCCTTTCCTTTCTTTCCTTGTAGCCATTCAAATAAGCGTGCCATGATTTTTAAATTGTAGTGTTCGTGTTCATTCTCTAATGACTGAATTTAAGCATCTTTTATAAACTTATTTGCACTGTGTGTCTTCTTTGGTGAAACTTCTATTAAAACATGGTGTTCATTGAAAAAAATTTTTCTCTCCTTGTCTTTGTTGGAGAGCTCTTTATTTGAGTTCCGGAGACAAGTCTTTTATTATTAGATGCAGGATTTGCAAATGTTTTTTCCTAATGTGTTGTGGTTTCTTATTTTTCTTTATTTTCTTAACTGTCTTGTAAAGAGTAGAAGTTCCGACTTTTGATGAGGTCAAGCTTGTCCATTGTTTTTGTCCTTCCGTGGATCATGCTTTTGGTGTTGAAATATTTGCCAGCCACTGTCACAAAAATGTTATTATGGCTTCTTCTACAAGTCTTATACCGTCACATTTTATATTTAGGTCTATGATTCATTTTGAGTCCATTTTGACATAAGGTTGAGGTATGGATTGAGGTTAATTTTTAGTAAACTTAACTATTGTTTACTGGATATTGTTTATGGATATCTAAACTATTGTTTATGGATATTGAATTCTTCCAGCATCACTCATTGAAGAGACCATCCTCTCTCCATTGAATTGCTTTTACACCTTTGTCAAAAATCAATTCACCCTATATGTGTGGGTGCCTTCCTACACTCTCTATTTTGTTCCGTCGATCCATATCTCCGTCTTTTCTCTCTCGCTGTTTATGTTTTGCTTTGCGTTGGGGCCAGCCTCACCTGTTTCTAAACAAGAGGGTTTCCACTCATAAGCCAGAGCCCGCACAGGAGCCTCTCTCCTGTCACTGTTGGCCAGAGAGAAAATTAGTCCCAGGTTCATTTAAACTAAGCAATCTCATCACTGAAGTTCCAAAGAGACCTTGATTTCAAAATGAATCAGTAAAACATAGCGTTTTTGGGAATGTAATCCCATGGCGGAAAAGGTTAGAAAGAGGGTAGAGAGTAGGTCCAGGGTGTCCATTCTGTCTGATCTGCCTTCTCTGGCCCCCTGAACACTCCAAAAGTAGAGGCCACACTCTCTCTCCGATAAGACAGACCTGTGAAATACCATGACCACTCAAGGGTTAACGGTGATAGCCATACAATTCCTTTTATAACCCTCCAGTGCGAGCTTTGAGCAGGGCCTTGCAAAGACTGGGTGTTGGAAAAAGTACCCCTCAGAACCTCAAAGCTCTCTTTTGTAAATCATTATTGAATTCAGAAGTGCCCTTTAAAAATTGTGACCAACATAAATTCTTTGAATCCGTCTGGCTAGACTGTATAGAAGCCTCCAAATTCAGTACGTGTTTACACTGTTAAAATAACAGATACATTTTTTTTCAACGCAAAGATACTCTTCTGCAATTTAACAAAAGCATCATAATTCATGTTTTTTCATGCAAGATACCTGCGCCAGATAACTTCAAGTAGCCAACTTAGAATATAATCTCCAGCCACAAAACCCAGTGTGTGGTAAAGGGCTTTTGCCCCAACGAGCCTGTTCTAAGAGCGAAACCTCTCCTTACCGATGAAATAACAATTTCTTAAAATAAACATCCAAACCTCTCTGGTTTGGACTGATGTTAAAGAAAGATACATCTTGGGGTGCCTGGGGGTCTCAGTCGGTTAAGCGCTCTACTGCGGCTCGGGTCGCGATCTTACGTTCGTGAGTTCGAGCCCCGCATCCGGCTCTGTGCCGACAGCTGGGAGCCTGGAGCCTGCTTCACATTCTGTGTCTCCCTCTCTCTCTGCTCCTTCCCCTTTGCACTCTGTCTCTCAAAAAATAAATAAATGTTAAAAAAAAAAAAAAAGAAGGATACATTTTATCTGCCCGTCTTTAAAGGAAATGCATCAGAACATCTCTGTCGCCTATGGATTTGGCGAGACTGTGAGCCTGAACATGTTTTCTGAAATTTAAGCATTTTTACTAAGAACCTGATATGACCCAGCTGAGCCGAAAGACACCTGTTAGGCCTGTCCCCCAACACCAGAATGACAAAGGAGGTCTGCCAAACACAGAGGGCCTTGAATGAGCCCCACAGAACACACCTTTGTAGGGGCCCTCAGGGATTCTGGCTTAATGAATAAAAAGGAGTGATTTATAATTAGCCCAGCAATTGGGCCTGAATGGGTGTTTCTAAAGTGATTGAAATTTTCTGCTTGGAAAACCTATTTTCTGTAGACAAAGGGAAAAGGGGTGGGAAGCAGATATTTCTTAAGAACCTACTATGTGTTTGGCATGTTGCATTCATGACCTCATCCGAGCCTCACCGAAACGCCCAGAAGCAGGTAGCAAATTCCAAATGGGTGGGGCTCAAAAATGAGGTTTGCTATGTTTTCATTTCTCCTGGAAAAATGACAGCATTCCCTAGAAATTGTACCTGCCTTCTAGGGTCATTATAACCCCTAGTAAGTGCTGTTTCAACGTTTAATGAACAGACACACCCGGGAATGTACGTATTGTGAGTTTCCATGCAGGTTAGGCCGTCTGTCTGGTGCACCCCACCCCCTTCCCCAGGTCCCTAGCCCTCTGATGGATGAGATCAGATATTTTTATGATATTGCTACCAAGGTCTGGCCCAGGGGCCTTAACATCCCACAGATTTACCAAGCACATTCTGAAAAAGCCAGAGGGAGGCAGAGACTGGCAAAACTCAAAAAACAAACAAACAAACCAACCTGTTGCCCTTGAGCCGTTCTGTCTCTGTTCACTGACATCCACATCACCGCCCCACTTACTGGAAATGTTGTCTAAATGTATTTATTTATGCTTTTGAGAGAGACAGAGAGAGTGTGCGCTGGGGACAGGCAGAGAGAGAGGGAGCATCTCAAGCAGGCTCCGCGCTGTTCGTGCAGAGCCAGACGCGGGGCTCGAACTCACCAGCTGTGAGATCATGACATGAGCTGAAATCAAGAGTCAGATGCTTATCTGACTGAGCCACCCAGGCGCCCCCTTCTTACTTTCACATCCTTCTGGGACCGCCCCCTGTCCCGACTGTAATACAGACCCTCGGCCATGGTTTCCAAGGCTCTTCATGACCTTATCTCTTTCTGCCACTGCTCTGCCCTCCACACTCCTGCCCCTCTCTCGCTGGGGTCTCTCCAGCACACAGACCCCTTCCCTAGCCCTGTTCTGGGTGCAGCCCTCTCCTCCTGCCACACTTGGCCCTTCTCATCCTTCAGCTCCTGGCTGAAATGCCACTTTGCCCGGGACTCCTTCCTTGACTATTTCAGGTAGGTGCCCCTCCCATTATGTTCTGTTTCACACCCTGCCTTGCAGCTTTTATTGCTATTTGTAATTACACAGTCCTATGTCTGTAGGCTTGGTTGCTTGCTTTTGTTTATTGTCTGTGTCCCCTCTAGATAGAACCCTCTATGGGGGCAGGATCATCATCCATTCTAGTCCCCAGAGTATTTTCATTTCCTGGGGCACCGGGCGCGGAGCAGACGCCCAGCAAACGTTGGCTGAATGGTAAGAAAGGGAACCGGCACGCTGGGGTTGAGGAGTGCAGGGAGGACGTCCAGCCCCAGGGCACAGCCCCGCTCTCCCTGGGAGCTACCGCACTGCCCTTCGCGGGTGTAATGGCAGATCATTCCAAGTCGGCTTCTGTCATCTTTTTGCGTCATCTCAGGTTCCGGCCACCAGGCCTCCCTGGCCGTGACAGAAGCCCGGGGGTAGCCCCTGTTGGCACCGATGTCCTGCTTTTGGATCTGAGGAGTTCTGTACATGGCCACAGGTCCTCGGGCCCTCGATCGTCTCCCCATAATCAGACGGCTTAGCCGTGGGGTTAGCCTTGTCGGGGGACAGTCACGCTTGCTGCTGAGCCTAACAGCCAGGGTGCCCGAGGGTAGAGGCGTAGAGGTCTACCGAAACTCTTAGCCAATCCAGGCAAGAAAGGAGAAGGGAGGCTTCCAAGAGGAAGAAGAAAGAGGAAGAAAAGGAGGAGGGGAGGGAGAGAGAGAAGGAGAGAGGAGGGAGAAGAAGCCCCACACTAAGTGGGTTTTTTTTTTAGAGTGTATTTATTTTGGGAGAGAGAACGAGCAGGGGAGGGGCAGAGAGAGAGAGGGAGAGGGAGAGGGAGAGAGAGAATCCTAAGTAGATTCCACGCTATCAGTGCAGAGCCCAAAGCAGGGCTGGAACGCACAAACCATGAGATCATGACCTGAGCTGAAATCAAGAGTTGGGTGCTTAACTGACTGAGCCCCCCAGCACCCCAATTTCTATGTGTGGTCCACCATGCCAGAAAAGGATATATATATATATATATATATATATATATCTCCCATTTGTGCTCCCCACTCCTCTATGAGTTAAGAGTTAAGAGGACACCAGGGCTGACAGAAATGATATAAGGTGCCTAAAGTCACATAGTCACTAAGTGGCAGAGCTGAGATCACATTTATTTAAGAAAATGCATTTTGTTCAAGCAAAGCCTCTTGGCTGAGAGGTTGGCATTCTTCTGCACACCCCAAGGCATCCTGCTTCGCTCTGCTCCCTTTACATACTGCCTTTTACGGGGCACCATCCACCCTACAAGTCCAGAGAGTAGCTAAAGAGAAGGCAAAAAGGTGCTTTTAGGGAAAGGGAAAAACCAAATCTGGGTTCTTTCTATGGTGACCGGACCTCTCTGCTCCTGCCAGGGCACTGGCTACAGAACTGATAATGGTGGGGGTGCCTGGGTGGCTCGGTCAGTTGAGCATCTGACTCTTGATTTCGGCGCAGGTCATGATCTCACCGTCGTAGGATCGACCCCCTCCCTCCCCCCCCCCCCATCAGGCTCCACGCTGGGCATGAAGCCTGCTTGGGATTCTCTCTCCCTCTCTCTCTGCCCCTCCCCTGCTTGCTCTCTCTCAAAATAAATAAGTACACTTCAACAACAACAACAAAAGGAAATGATAACGGTGAATGATGACAGCAGCTTGATTTAGTGAGTATTCGCTGTGAGCCAAGCTCTAGAAGGGAGGACTACTCGAATTAGCCCCATTTTACACATGCAGAGACTGAGGCATGGAGAATGACACAGACAGGAAGCTAGGCAGGCTTAGGGGCTGCTTCATTTCCCCACAGCAAGAGCCCATAATTACTACCCCCCAGTGGTCTGGGGGGAGTGATCCAAAGGAAGACCTGTGACCCTTACAATTGCTGTTATTGTCCAAAGTCGCCTTACGCTTGAGCCTCCAAAGCATCGTGTCCAGGAGCCAATGACCCCAGGCCACCCCTGGATCCTATGCACCCACTGGAACAAGCTGTCCCAAACCTGCTATCCTTCAGGAACCAACTCAACTGCCGTCTGTTCCTAGAAGCTTTCCCAGAGACGCCCCCCTCCCCCTTGGAACAAACTCCTCTCTCCTTGGGGCCCGCGGCCAGTGGTGATGTATGCCGCATTCTATTCGTGCTTCTCTGTCACCTCCTGCTCCAGCCCACCGTCTGGCTGAGGGCAGAGACCGCGTTTTCTTCACTTTGATATACTCTGCTCACTCCTCGGCCCATAGCAGGTGCAAAGAAAATAATCCGTGTGCGGGTTGAACTAAGGAATAGGTTTAGGCATGGAACCCGCTGCAGAGACGGCGGCCCCCGCCGTGCTGCCCGGCAGTGTGCAAAGCTAGTGGTAACGGCATTCAATCACAGTGGGCAGGCCAACACTGTCCCCCGGCTCCACAGGCTGTTTATTTCTTCCTCAGGGCCACGCGGTACGGGCTTCCCATCTGACCCAGCGAGACCTAGATTCCACTCTACCCTTTCTTGGCTAATCGATTTCATCTGATTTCTTCTTGTCAGTTTCCCTGTCTTAAAAATAAGTATAATGCCACTCATAGGTGTGCTGAGGGTGGAGTAAGGCATGAGCAACAGGAGTTCTGCCCTTGTAGACCTTAGCCGTTGGCATTATTTGCATCTAAAGCCACACCAACTAGCTTGTCCCAGGGAAGCCAGATGGGCTGGGCGGCTACCCACTATCAGGAAACTTGACCCAGTATACAGAGCTCCCTATGTGCCACATGGCCCCCAGCAGTGGCTGTCACCGCCTCCTGGCTTACAGGCCCTGTATTGTTCAGGCTTTGACTCCCAGACCGGGAGTGAGGGCTGCTCACCCCTTCAGCAGCCGCCCTGCCCACAGAGGCTCCTGCCAGCTGCGGGCTGCAGGAGTTGGGCAAGGGGGCAGCCGTGGAGTGACTCACCTATGGGACCTGCCCTGGGGAATTCCCAAGAGCGAACTCCTGGCTGACCCTTTTTGGGATGGGCTGACCCTTTTGGGCTACATGGCAAAACAAACCAAAGCAGACCGAGGCTGACCAGGAGGTAGAACTTTGTTCCTGGGTTAATTTTGTCACCGTCGCCAAGAAATCATCCGTGTCCTGGATGTGAGGGCAATCTGGCTGTGACATCTGTCACCCCACTGATCATTAGGGTGGCGTCGGCCCATCTGGCTGGCCAACGGCCGGGCACCTGGCAGGTGTCACCTTCCTCTCTCGCTGCCGCACGTGTGTCCCTCCTGAAGCTGTGTGCTCGGTCGAAGAGGACGGCCTTCCCTGACAGAGGAGGACCATTCTCTTGGGTCAAGGGTATATGAGATGAATAGCCGTGCTCTCCTCCTGAAGCCCCAAACAAGCTCTTCAGGTTTGTTAGTAGGAGAACGTAGGGCAGTCAAGCTTCCAAGATTCCAGACACATCCTAAACGGGGCACTGCATGGGGCCGTCTGCCTTTCATAAATGAATGAATGAATGAATGTCCTGATCCCCTCTGTCAAAGTCAACTTCTACTACATGCCAGGTGGCAAGTCACCACCAGGAAGGGGGGGGGGGGGAAAGGAGACAGGTAAAGAACAATAGTCATGGAAACAGGTCAGAACAATTTAACCCAAAGGGTAGAGAAGGGGCGAGGTGTCAGCAGTGGCTTCGGGAGGAAGGTCCTCAGAGTTTCCTTCCTGTCCCGGCTTCAATGAACAGCTAATTCCTGCACAGGGAGCAAGGAGGAGCACCAAAGCCTCGATTATTCCAGCAGCCTGACCACCGGGGTTTGCTTGGGTTCAAGGCAAGGGGTCTGGAGCCAGGCACACCCAGGATGAAAGCCCTGCTCCCCACTTACTACTTCTATAAGGGGGACGAGTGCCTCTGCTTCTCTGAGCGTCGGTGCCGTCACTTACAAAGTTGGGAATCACGGGGGCTCCTGCCACACCACTACGTGAGACACTGCAGGCAGCTTATGCTGGCACATAATAGAGTAGGCTGTTTTGATTAGAAGTAGGCAGCTGGCCCTTTAAAACTCTAACCAAGTGGGATCAGACAGTGGGCTTCTGCCACCAAGGCTGTGTGACCCAGCAGGCCAGCCGAGCCCAAGGTGGGGAGACATCCAAAAAAGCAGGCAGGCAGGCAGGCAGGCAGATTCCTGAACCATCCGGGGGTGTGGATGGCTGACGGAGGCCAGATTTGACATGAGGGAGTGGTGGGGAGACAGGAGGGGAAGGAGCTGCAGGCAGAAAATTGCAGTGAGTTGCGGGAGGCACACTGTGCGGAGACAGAAATGGACAGATGACGTGTGATAAGAAGGTTGGGGGGCCGCTGAGGGCGGACATGGGCAGGAGGTGCGAGGCCGTACGGAGGGAACGGTAAAAACTTTGCTGCTGGGACCAGGCGGATCAAAGGTAATGAAGTGCGAAGGCGAGAGAGGTTGTGTGGCGAGACAGGAGGGCCGAGCTGGGCCGACCAGTGAAGCAGAGGACCGGGAGAGGATGTCCCACAAAGATCCCGAGCCCGCACGCGTGAGCACACGCACAAGCACACATATAGTGTTCGTGTATCCGGTTTCATTCACCTAAAGAACCCAGTGTGTGTAATTTCAGGTCTACAAACTCAACATGTGCTACTGAATATAAGCATCGGTGATAATAACATCCACAATAACAATAATAATTATTACTAGCCGCTAATGTGCTAGCAGCTGGGCTGTAAGCCTTCAATTTACTTGACGATCTCAGGCTTCAATAACAATCCGGTAGAGCGGCATG
This sequence comes from Panthera uncia, assembly GCF_023721935.1. Classification (NCBI taxonomy): domain Eukaryota; kingdom Metazoa; phylum Chordata; class Mammalia; order Carnivora; family Felidae; genus Panthera; species Panthera uncia. Next base: position 72,016,170 of record NC_064818.1, on the reverse strand, counting down.
ATTATTTTCTCCATTTTTTTTACAATTTTTTTTTTAATGCTCATTTTAGTTTTGAGAGAGAGACAGAGCACGAGCGGGGGAGGGGCAGAGAGAGAGGGAGACACAGAACCCGGAAGCAGGCTCCAGGCTCTGAGCTGGCAGCACAGAGCCCGACGCGGGGTTTGAACCCAGGAACCACGAGACCGGAGCCGAAGTCAGACGCGAAACTGACTGGGCCACCCAGGCGCCCCCGTTTTCTCCATTTTAAAGATAGGAATCGGGCTTAGAGAGGTTAAGTTACTTGCTAGAGGCCACACAGCTCTAAGAGGCGATGGCAGATGATAGCGTTTAGCCCCCGCTTACAAGCAGTTAGCCAGGAGCCCAAATTCTCCAGCTGATATTCCCTAAAATAATGTCTGATGTGGCAAATAAACAGAGCTGGTAGAACATACGAGGCCACAAGGCTGGCAAGGGTTTGCAAGTTAGGACCAATGTCCTGTACATTCCCTAAGAGTGCTACGGTCTGAAAACGTGAATCAGGCCCATGTTTCACACTGGCATCCACAAACCGTCCCGTGGATAAGGGCAGCAGTCATGCCCAAGGCCGCTTTTCTACCATGAAAGAGTGAAGCCACAACCAGCTGGCAGGCTATCAACTACCCGCCTTGGCAGCTACTGGAGAAGCACGTTTTTGCAAATGTAGTTATTATACCTGTTACGCATAAGAAAAAACAAAACATGTTTTAATGATGCAATGTTGCTTTTTCTGCAAGGGCATCCAAGAAGACCCTTACAGGGCTTACTTTATTCTCAGGGCTGTATGAAGAGCTATGCTAAGCCCCATGTTAGATAGCAGGAAATTGTCTAAAGCAACTTTAGAAAAGCTCTTCTGTTTTGATTTGAGTCTTTTTGTTTTTAATGTTTATTTATTAATAAAGTGGGGCAGGGGCAGAGAGAAAGGGACAGAGGATCCAAAGCAGGCTCTGTGCCTCCAGCCCGATGTGGGGCTCGAAGTCGCCAACCGCGAGATCGTCACCTGAGCTGAAGTCAGTCGCTCAACCGACAGAGCCACCCAGGTGCCCCTGATTCGAGTTTTTTTTTTTTAATTTTTTTTTTTTACATTTATTCATTTTTGAGAGACAGAGAGAGACAGGGCACAAGCGGGGGAGGGGCAGAGAGAGAGGGAGACCCAGAATCCAAAGCAGGTTCCAGGCTCCGAGCTGTCAGCCCAGAGCCCGACACGGGGCTCGAACCCACAAACTGCGAGATCATGACCTGAGCCGAAGTCGGACGCCCCACCGACGGAGCCACCCAGGCGCCCCTGATTCGAGTGTTGATTGCAGCGGCTGATGGTGCATCTTGTTTTCAAAATCTCTACCTTCCAGCTCCATCAGTGTGGGGGCAGGAAACACTTGTTTCTCTTGGGTGAGGTGAAGAACGGATGGGCCATATCCCCAAACCGTGCTAACCACATCACAAATGCTTGTCCAGCACGACCACGGGCCGCTATGCTGAGCGCTCTACATGCAACACCTCACCCCACCCTCTTCACCATTCGACGGATAAGGAGCTGCGACCTACCATTCACATTTTCTCCTCTGGGCCCACCGCTGTCCTCAGCGGTAATGAGGCAGAGAGAATAATTGGGCAGATTTTCAGGGCAGAGCTTTTGTGATACGTCGAGCAGGAGTTTTAGGGTGTGGCTTTGGGAATGGGGATAATCAGGGTAACGAATTCATCGGGCCACTGAGACAGTGCTCCGAGATGATCTATGCCAAAGGTCCCGTCACAGAGCTCTGCACTGGTTGAGCAGTCAACAAACGGTGCCCAATGACTAATGTCATTGTAATTTGCTTCCTGATGATGATTTGGTATGTTCTAGGCTAAAGCAATACCACTGAACCCATGTGTTAATAGTGTTAACAGTACGGTGGCATTTTTTATTTTATTATGCTGTTATGTTTAAGGATTGGGGGTGCAAAGGTAATTAGGAAACGGGGTATTCCTTTAAAAGGGTCAGCTCCGATCAAAAGCAAAGGCTGACAAATGCTGTGAAACAAAGCTATGAGATCAGAACTGGAGTTCATGGGAGGGAAAGCCTACTTCTACAATAGGCAGTTAGGGAAGGCTTCCTGGGAGAGGTAGTCCTTGACCAGGAAGAGTAAACAATGTTGATATGAATGGAGACTCTAGCGAGAGGAGAAATGCTGGGAGTAAGACGGAGATGACCGAAGGCACAGAGGTAGGAGCACCCTGGTTACTCAGAGAAGTCTGTGGACTCTGCCCATGAACGACTACTGACAGGAGCTTATCTGTTCTGCCTTTTCCTTAGAGTTTTTCTCAACGCTGCTTCCTGGTACACCTGCGACAGTCAGGATAGGCTAATTACTGTGCAAAAAGAGCCTCCGAGATCCCAGCAGCTGAATACAGCTAAATCTTATGTCTTGCTCCCATCAGTGTGCTGGGGGGAAGCTGGACGTAACATGGGCTTCTAGGGACCGGGTCTCCTTCCGTCCAGTAGCTTCATCGTCCCTTAGGACCCAGAGCCTTCTAGACTGAATCCAGCTAAGAAATGAATAAAAAGATGATGTGGCCCCCACCCAGAAATCGTCAGGGGCCAGGCTTGGAAGTGAGGACTTCACTTCCACCAGTCCTCCCCCGGCCAGAAGTCAGTCTCGTGGCCCACCTTGCCACAAGGGAGGCTGGGAAATGGCGGCTTCCTGCGTGCCCAGAAGAAAAATAAAACAAGCCTGGGGAAACCAAACATAGTATCGTCCCTGCCACAATTTCCTAGATCTATAGACATTTTGGCAACAAGTTGAAGATGGGAATAACAAATCCTCAGGTTCATTTAGGTACTCTTTTGAACGTATAAAATGGCTTTGCTGCGTGTTTTAGTCTCATGCCAAGAGAGCCCTGAAGTGTCTCGCACAACAGCTGTATATGAGCCCTGTATAGACTTGTTACGTAACATGCTTCCTTTAACCTCAGGAGAGGCAGACAGGACAGGTGTTGATCTCCCCATTTAACCACTGAGGAAGCCAAGGCAGAAGCTACTTCTGGCCTCAGGGTTTCTTCTTCCCATCAATCCAACCCAATGTGTTCCAATGAGGAAATTACATTATGAAAGGGTCACATTCCCTCTGCTTTCTGATTTTAGGACAATGGTTCTCAAATGGGGACAGTTCCCCCCCCCCCCCCCCCCCACTGCCCCCTCCCTGAGACATGCATCATCAATGTTTGGGACATTTTGGGTTACAACTGGGGGTGGAAGGGACGCTACTGGCCACGCTATCCGGTGGGTAGAGGCCAGGGATGCTGCTACAGGATAATGCACAGCCCCCACGTCAAAGAACGAGCTGGCTCAACATTTCAATAGCGATGCAGTTGAGCAGCTCTGCTTTAAAGATGTCTCGGAGAGAGACCAAGTATCAGGCACTTAAGAACGCTTCACGTTCCCACTGATTTTCTCTTTTCCTTATTAATTTTTTTTTTTTTTAACATTTACTTACTTTTGAGAGACAGACCATGAGCGGGGAAGAGGCAGAGAGAGAGGGAGACACAGAATCCGAAGCAGGCTCCAGGCGCCGAGCTGTCAACACAAAGCCGGAGGTGGGGCTCGAACTCGCGAACCGTGAGATCAGGACCCGAGCCGAAGTCGGACGCTTCACCGACTGAGCCACCCAGGCGCCTCTCCCACGGGTTTTCAAAGAAGAGCAAAGAGCTAAAAGGACCAGGGGTTGAAGTGTGGCCAGGGGCTGGTGTGGGAACTGCGTCCAGAGCTTGTGACTGTCAGGACGTGAGCAGCGCCTGGCTGTGATGGCAGAAACAGTCGGCAGCTGCCGCCGAAACTCTGTCAAACACCCACATATCAGGATTATAATCCCTATTGCCAAACCAAACATGTTAGTAAGCAAGTCAGGCCTCCTTGACAATGTGTATCCATAACCACAAGCAGCGCTCAAAACATGTCATTTAGTGCAAGTTGAAAGGTTGGCCAGTACATTCTAAATACTGTAAGATGCACAGAAAGGAGCCGGGGAAGAAGTGACAAATGGCTCAACACGGCCGTTCCTCAAGGATGACAGGGGAGTATTCAGGCTGCTGTGTGTCTTTCTGAATGTTCCAAAATTTCTGAAATTCGTCTGTATTTTTTTTAACTTTTTAAATGTTAATGTCATTTCAAACTTACAGCAAAGTTACAAGAATAGCAGAAACTTCCAGAAGCCCCGTACACAGATTCACCCAACGATTCCATTTGACCCCATCTGCTCTTTCATTCACACAACCCTCTCTCTCTTCCGCTCTCCCATTTGGGCACCAATTGGGGCCCTCGAAGCTCTTTACTCCCAAATGTGCAAACGACATGCTTATCAAAATAAGGAAATGCATGTGTCGTTCCCTTTGATCTGCAACAGTTCCTTAGCCCTTCTTGTGTTTCTTGACCTTGACCTACTTGAAGATTATATGCCAGTCATTTTTTGCACAATATCCCTCAACTTGGGTTTGTCTGACTTTTGCTCATGATTAATTCCGGTTGCACACTCTTGGCAGGAATACCACGTGATATTGTGTCCTTCTAAACATGCATTGTTTTTTAAAGAAAAAGGAAAACACTAGCAAAAGAAAGGCTTCATACATGAATACAGCCTCCCTCCCCACTAGTCCCCGCTCCCTACCTCCTCCAAGGGCAGGAGCCATGGCCGTGTCTTACTCATCTTGACAGTCTTGGCAGGTGTTTAGCGTTAATCTTCTGTATATTTCAGTTCGCTCATTTATCACACATTTCTGGAGCTCCTAGGACCCTGTACTCATTTTTTACTATTTTCGTTTCATCTTCTCACGTTCTAGAGCACAAGCTCTGTGCCTGGACTATGGCCCAAGTAAGGTAGGCAAGAAATATTTGCAGAATTAAATTCCACTTTCCTGCCTCCTCCTAGTAGACTTGTGAGCTATCCAGGGTGCTTTCCCGTCAGTCATGACCACGTGGCTATCTTTTCCTACCTCTATCTCAGTGCTGCTGAGACCCAATCAAAAGTATCTGTTTGTCTCTGAGCTTGTCTCTGAGATGCTCGAGGAGAGAAACCCTGCTATGTTCGTCTCCATGTCCCGGAAGCCTAGCCCAACGCACCAAGTGGGTGCTTCATACGCGTTTCCAGAATAAATGGCCTTTACATAACCACCCTGCATGGATGGGTGACGTCTCACTTTAAGAGAATTGACTAAGAGTGTTCATTCTGTTTAACTAATGACTAGATTACCCTTACAAAGAGGCCAAGAGCCACCCAAACACAGCAGAAACTCACGGTAGCTATATACCCCCCACACCCACACGCACTCACAGCTCATCTGGGGGGATTTGGAGTTACTATCAGTTCAGAGAGGGTATTTCTCTAATCAAAATGGCCCATTGCCGGGGTGCCTTGGTGGCTCAGTTGGTTAAGCATCCAACTCTTGATCTGGGCGCAGGTCATGATCTCGCAGTTCGTAGGATCGAGCCCCACGTCAGGGGCTGTGCCGACAGCACAGAGCCTGCTTGCGATTTCTCTCTCTCTCTGCCCCTCCCCCACTTGCACTCTCTCTCAAAATAAATAAACTTAAAAAAAAAAAAACCCAAATGGCTCATTGTGCCCCAAACTGGCTAATTCTATTCTGCACGTATCTAGGAAATCGAGCATCATATTGTGTTATTACGGCCAAGTCATTTGAGAGTGGCGGCTCCAAGCTGCTCCGTGAGCATTCGGAGCCTCACGTCTTCATTTCGTGACTACTAGTTGTCCCGGTAACTTTCTTTGCTTTGAGCTCCAAATCCAGGAAAAGTAAATGGGAACGAGCCACTCTAAATTAAATATGAGAAACAATTACATGTTGACAGCTTAACTGCTTTCTTTCTCCCAGCCTAAGTTCCTAAACAAGATATTGCACTAATCGAGGACACCGACTGTATTCTTAGATTCCCTTGCAGTTGAGAAAGCATCCCTAAAAGAGGCAGAATAATTGGACTAAATGGTTACTTCTTGAGGGAACTATAATAAGGAATGGATGCCGAGCCATTGCATTCATCGTAGTTAGCTTTTATGCACTGCGGACGGACAGAGGCTCCTCTTTGAAACCACAGTCCTACTCTTCATGCTCCCCCTTCGGTTCCCCCTTGCTGACCCCACTGAGTGTCCAGAAATGCCTTGGCGAGCAAGGATTGAGGCTTCATTACTCTGTGGCCTGCGCACCCCAAGGTGGCCCCCAGAGGTGGCCTCATTGGTACACCCACCCAGTGGGGGAAGAGTTACCAGCCAACTGGGGGAAATGCCTTCAGCATCTGAGAGCTGTGGATGCATTTGGAAGATGATATGACTGCTGCTAAAATTCCAAAAACTGATTCAAAATGTGCAGTGGGATGGGGGCCTCTGGGTGGCTCAGTCGGTTAAGCGTCTGACTCTTGGTTTCGGCTCAGGTCATGATCTCGCGGTTCGTGGGTTCGAGCCCTGCGTTGGGCTCCACGCTGACAGTGTGGAGCCTGCCTGGGATTCTCTCTCTCCCCCTCTCTCCTCCCTTTCCCTGCTTGTGTGTGTGCACTCTCTCTCTCTCTCTCTCTGTCAAAATAAATAAGTGAACATTTTCAAAATATGCCGTGGGGCGGGAGAGGGATATAGAGTTAAACCAAAAAAATGATCGATACCAAACTGTACAATCTTAGTTGGTACCATCAAGATGCACATAGACTGAAAAAAGATGGAAAGGATATACATCGAAACATCAACCACTGGGTGGTAGATGAATGGGGAGCTTTACTTCTTTATCCTTTTCTTTTATAACCAGAAAACCCTAGGTGTTACACAAATATCTATAGGTTAGGGTTGAAATAGCACAGAGTTGAAATCAAATTCAGAATGATAATCATAAGAGCACCTATATTTGATGGCACCTGTTATGGGCTGATTTATACCCCCTCCAAAACCCACCTGTTGAAGCCATAACCTACAGTATCTCAGAATGTGACCCTATTTGGAAATAAGGCCTACAAGTTAAAATGAGGTCTTTAGTGTGGACCCTAATCGATCATTCTTCAATCCTTATAAGAAGAGGAGATTAGGACACAGAGGCAAGAGGATGTGAGGGCACACGGAGAAGACAGCCACCTGCAAACCAATGAAAGAGGCCTCAGGAGGAGATCAACCTTGCTGACACCTTGATCTTAGACATCCAACCTCCAGAACTGTGAGAAAATGAATTCATGTGGTTTGAGCCCCCAGATCCGTGGTACTTGGGCTACGGCGGCCCAAGCAGACTAGTACAGCCCCATTCCGTTCCAGAACAGCTTTATGAAGTCGCGACCCATGCAGGTGGACAGGCCCTGTACTCGGGAGGGCCCCACAGCTGTCTCAGGGCTCACCTGTTGCTGTCCTACAATTCTCTTTTTTTTGAAAATAGAGAATTTTTTTTAATGCTTATTTATTTATTTTGAGAGAGAAAGAGAGGGAGCGTGCAGACGTTGGGGAGGGGCAGAGAGAGAAGGAGAGAGAGAGAAGCTCCACACTCAGTGCAGAACCTGATGTGGGACTGGATCTCATGACTGGGAGATCTTGACCTGAGCCGAAATCAAGAGTCAGACGCTTAACCGACTGAGCCACCCAGTCACCCCAGGTCCTAAAATTCATCATGAGTTTTAAACGAGCAGCTCCATATTTTCATCTTGCTATGGAGTCCATAAATGGTTTAGTCAGTCCTGATTGTACCCGTTACTCCATGTATGTCTTCATTCTTCAAGGGAGGCTGCGTAAGGGCTCCCTGATTTACTAAGCATTTATTGAGCAACCACTGTATGCCAGGCATTTTGCTCTGACACAAAAGAAGAGTTAAGTTCAGATCTTCTCTAGAAACTTGAGCTACAGAGGGGGAAAGACTTGTGGGCAAACAGCTCAGTGCCTATAAGTGGAAGAGGCAAAGGGCTATGGGCGGACCAAGGAAGGTGTGTCCTCGGTCTGGCTGGTTTCACACCAGCCTCAGTCCCCTCTACCACCCTGCACCCATTCTAGAGGCTGGGAAATTGAGGCTGGCCTGCTCAAGTTCAGCCAGCCACTCAGCGACAGGCTTATACTCTGGTCTTTATCTCTTTCCATGAGGCCCTGCCGCTCCAGAAATGCCCTATGTGACTTCCCAGAGTTAGCACACATACGAAGTGAACCCTGGGCAGGTGCATGGTTTATTCACACCCGAGGATTAGCAAGGCTGCAGGTACTTTGTGAAGTAATTTTAAAGGCTCATGTTTTCAGCATGGGGCTCGTGACTCACATAAGGTAGACAGAGCATGTGTGGACAGAACAGCCCGCAGAACAGAGAGCCTGAAGCCAGGGGCAGATATTCCTAAAAGGGAATTCGAGTCCGCCCTGCATTAAATCATTGGAGAAACAATAGTGTCTGAGTACCCCCCCCCCACCTTTTGGGGGAGAGAAAATGCCCACTCCCTCTTTTTCTTTTTTTAACATTTATTTATTTTTGAGAGAGAGAGAGAGACAGAGATAGAGACAGAATGTGAGCAGGGGAGGGGCAGAGAGAAGGAGACACGGAATCTGATGCAGGCTCCAGGCTCCGAGCTGTCAGCACAGAGCCCGACACAGGGCTCGAACTCACGGACCCCGAGATCATGACCTGAGCCGAAGTCGGACGCTCAACCGACTGAGCCCCCCAGGCGCCCCGAGAACGCCCACTCTCTTAAAGTGTCTGCTCAATCATTTCCTTTCCATTGTTGCCAAAATAACCAGTACAGGGAAGCTCTGTGCTGAGAAATCATACACGTTAGGCTAAAGTCTGCATGATCCGCAACTATAAGGTAGACGGTGTTGTTTCCATGACAAATAATGCCCCTGGGTACAGGGATCCCTCTCCGTGCCCTAGTCTGAAGGATTTTGTTCAAGCTCTGAGAGCACCTTCCTCTTTGGCTCAATTTCTGCTTCTTTCGTGACCTCATCATTTCAGATACCCGTCATTTAAACAGGACGAAGCGACGGGTGAGGTGCGTTCTTTTCCAAACTTTTAAGCGAGTGCTGCTGTCATTTTTTAAAGCAGGAGGGAAAAGCCATCTGCCTTGCATCTGCACCAACCCATCCCTGAATCCGCACCGGCCCCGCCTGGCACGCGAGGGGTTTCCCGTATCCCGCTGGCAAGTTCAGCACCATTTCTTCCCAGATATCACCCTCTCCCAGGCCTGTTAGCCTGAGCGCCCCACAGGCCATCAAGAAGAGGTACCAGACTCCATTATAACATCTCTTAGCACTTTCTGCACTTTGGAGCCGTGCCGGTGGGATACCTGGCTGTGCGCAAGGGACTGCAAATAGGATTGGAGACAGAACATCACCTTGCCTGTCCCCTCCAGCCGGGCCAAGGAGGAGGCGGGTCTCGCTAAGCAACCGGCGCGTCCCGTGATTTTCTCGGAGGCCTCCTCCCAGGCCTGTGACCCCGGACTGAGTTCTCAGACCCCAACGCTCCCCAACCGGGGGCTGCCACTGAGCACCTCGATGTGCAAGCCAGGCTGGGTCACCTCCTTTTGGCTTTTGTTTTGGAGTCACGGCAGTGATGAGCATGTGTGTGTGTGTGTGTGTGTGTGTGGGTGGGTGGGTGTGGGTGTGTGTGCTCTTCTAGTCTCTCCCGAAGAAGAACATGGCACTTTCGAGAGGGGGAGCACGGCGTTCCAGGAAAGCAGAGGACGGTCAGATGATGCGGGCATCTGGGCCAGACAGGCAGAAAAATGTCTCAGCAGTTTATAATAAGGGAAAGAAAAAAACCCCACGAAAGTGATGGAGTCATCCGCCTGGCCTGTCCAAGTTCAGCAGCGTTGACAACACTGGGTTTTGCTCGGTGCTTTCTGGACTCTGCCCGAAACCCTTCCAACTGTCCCAAGCAGGAGAGAATAGGCCCTCTGCTAATTACCCCAGAGGCCAGCTTTCTGCTCCTTTGAAGAGCTCGCTTTGATGTGATGCAATCCCGCTGCCAGGCCTGGCTGTGCCCAGATTAAGCACATAATGAGCAATTATCAGCTGAGCTCTAGGAGCGCAGCGAGGCGGCCGGTGGAAACGAGGCCTCTGCGCCCGGGCCGACTACTCCAGCCGCCGCCACTCCCTCTGCGGCTCGAGTAATTCACTTAACCCGCTTCTGCCCTCCACACCTTTGCCCTACGCCGCAACATCCTTCCCATCTGTAGAGTGGGGCTCTCGGGACCTCCAGGGACCCTGCTCAGAGCCCGCCGGCTGGCCGGACATGCCTGCTTGAGCCGCTGCTCGGGGCACCGAAGTCCCAGGAGACGCAGCCTAGGCTAGCCAGAGCTCGAGGGGGCGGGCGCTGTGGTCCAAGGCATCGGTATAAGCTGTGCGATCTTGGGCAAGGGACCCGTCTCACAACGCAGTTCCCTCATCTGGAAAGGCAAGGCGTGGGGAGGACCCACCTGCGGGCTGGCAGCAGCAAAGGGCGCACTGGCTATGTGACCGCTTCTCAATACCCGCTTGCTGGCTTGTTCACGCAGCCTGTCACATGCCACGAGGGGCAGATCGGGAGGCTCCTAATAAGAGAGCCGCAGCATGGACCGACAGAGGGACCTGTAACCTGTGTACCCGAGAGACCAGCAAAGAAATCTGAGCCCAGTTTGGAAGAAACAGTAAGGAAGCAGTAGGTCATTTAGTGGGATCTGAGCCCTACCCTCCTTCTGAAGGTCCTTAGGAGTAAGATCCGGGTTTTGCACCATAACACTGAGTTCTATTCTGGCAGGTTTCTTCAAAGTATAGGGCAGGGCTCCCGGCTAGGAGGAAAAGCCCCTCCCAGAGGGAAGAGCCTTCTCTTTTCACAAGGAGCGTGGGCTCTTCCGCATGAAGAGGCCCCCGTCCTTCCAAGAGTCTCCTCCCTGCCCCTAAAATCCCTTTTGTCTCTCCATCAGCTATCAGGCTTGAAAAACAGAGCTCCCTGAAGAAAAAAACACGGGACTTCCCTTCCAGATGGTTCTCTTAACCTGTCACCAGGTTAATCTGCAGAAATCCACCTCCTACAACAAGCCCCCATCCATCTCCCCTGGTGGCCACATGGTTTTCTTTGAATTTCCATAATTCCCTCTCTTGGGCCCTTATCTTGCCGATGGTTCCATGTGGGCAGATTAAGGAGGCTGTGAACATCTTGGGGCAGAGATCACGTCCTCTCATCTCTATCCTGCACAGGTACCTAGAAGGAGCTTTTTATTTCCTTTCCTCCCTTCCTTCCTTCCTTCCATTTTTCTAGATTTAAGCCAATGACCTGAGATTATTTCTTGAGAGCAGAATTGGTGGAGAGGGGTTGGGGGTGAGCACAGGCATCTGGGGGGAGGAGACGGCCACAGAGGGAAACACAGCAGGGAGGCCACATCACAGTTTTACGTAAAGCCAGCTTTTGCCATCTTGGTGTGTTCTGGAAAGTTCTTTCTGCTTCAACCTGAGGAATCCCGCCCTCACTTCAGCCCTCTTTTCGGACCCTCAGATGAAGCCAACCCTCTCCTGTTCCTAGTTCTTCACACATGCCTCTTTTCTCCTTTGCCTGGAACTACTTATCCCCAACTCCAGTCCTTTAGGACTCAGCTTCCCCATTCAGAGACGCTGCCTCTGGCTGCCCAATCCGCGTAGGACACCCTCTTCAGCTCTCGTTGTACGTCTTTACTTTTCCTTCGTGGTCTTTATCCCAGGGTTGCCCCAAAGACTAATCTGTGGGAATATCTGACTGATATTTATCTCCGATACCCACGGATCTTTACATTCCTAGCAGGCAGTGACTCACCATTTGGCCACCATTGTGCTCCTGGTGCTTGGGACACGGCAAGTACTCAATAAAGAGCTGGGAAGTGAGTCAATTAGCAAAAGTAACTGACTTTGTTTGGGGTCATCAATTCTACCCTGAAGCCCAGGATATGTGACCTAAGCTGCAGGGAAAGAACAGGTCTGGCTTCTGTCTGCTCAGCTGAGGGCCCCCCCCACCCCTGCCAAAAGCAGGCCAGCCTCCACACCACGGGACCTTGTACCCCCAGGGACCTCAGGCCTGTGTTCAAGAGGGCCCTTGACAATAGCCCACGCTCGCAAATGCTCCCTTCAAATAAAATGCCCTCTACCCACATGTCCGGAACATTTGCCTCCCTTGGGAACAGCCTGAGCACCGGGCGGAGCTGGCTGAGCCACCAGGGCTGGCCTTGCCTCCAGCTGAAGGCGCTCTCCCCTTAGGGAAGGCTGCAGAAAAGGGCAGAGGCAGGGGGGACACAGGGAGGGGGCGGCCAACAGGCAGTTTTCACATGTCAGGATCTGAAATGATTGCCTTTCTCTCCTCTCCCTGTGGGCGGGGAAGTGTGTTATGAGCTGGTCACTTCAGGCTGGGCCTGGCGACCCGGCGGCGAGGCGCACACTTGTCAGGCGCGACTTAGCGAGTCCTCCCGTACCCATCACCACGGGCCCGATCGGTCCTCCGCGGCCCGTCCGCGGGATTTCCAGGCCTGCGCCGCCCCGCGGGCTCGTGCCAGGGGCTGCCCGGGGGGCAAAGGGCCGGCGGCCAGACAGGGGAAAGGGAATAGCCCCCACAAAGAAGGAGGGCAGAGCAAACCCGGGCCTAACCCCGTGGGCAGTTGCAAGGGCAAGCCGCCGAGGAGGGTCCCCACCAGCGCCCCCCAGAGGCCGGGGGCAGAAGCCACGGGCCTCGCGGAAAACCGCATCCATGGGTACTGGGACTTGGCTGGGCTCACCGAAGGTTCTGGGATTGCGTGACGCTGTGGTGAAACGCGACAGAGAAACGCGGCGTTTGGGGCCAGGGTGCAAATCCACACGCGGCCACGTGCTGACCAAATGACCTTGCACAAGTCCTTGATCTGTCTTAGCTCTATCTCGTTGCATCCTCCTTGATCTTCCTTGTGGGTTAAATGCGTCCCGTACAACGTCCGAGAGAGTTATGGGTGAAGTTATGGTGCTTTCCACACATAAGCACAGTGCACACACCAGCGCCTTTCTCCATGGAAGAAGAAAACGTGTACCTTGGCCAGGAATCATGGCCCTAAGTGGGGTCTCTCTCTCTCTCTCTCTCTCTCAATTTCTTTCAACCTAAGATTCATGCCAGTGTCTGGAACCCAGACTAATTCATCGGAGGTATCCCCCCCCCCCCCCCCCCGCATTCTTCTTAGTGCGTTCGCTTGGATGGAAAAATGACAGTAAATGGTTAGGATGAGAACAGACAGCAGAGCGTGACTTTTGAAAGGTGCTTCACCGTTGGCAGGAATTTACATACAGTCTCGCGTGGCAGACGAGGAGTCTTGTGGGGATGAAACCCACCAAGCAGGTGGCAGTAGGCAAATTCGTGTTCTAGCAACCCCGCCTGTCCAGGAGTGTGCGCGAGGCTCGGGCTGGCATCCGTTGCCTCGCACTTGCTCTAACGGCAGCGTGCAACAACGCTCAGCGGCCTTTGGGAATGCTGGGGTGAACGCCAGTCCTGTGGTTCTTTAAAAAAGGAGGAGTTCCATAGCGACCACCAGGCCCCCGAAACTCCGCAGTGACGCCTATCCACCGGAGCTATTATATTGTCACGCTCCCCTTGCTTCAACCTGTCTTTTTAAGAGGGACTTGGCGTGAATTACCAAAGGAAAAAAAACGCTAGACACATACATGTGTTTGTACACGTGCACACACTTACCCGTCCGTATATACGTGCACACACCAGCACACACACATGCACGTGCGTATACAGTTCACAAAGGAATGAAAGAAATGGATGAAGAGATCAGGGGAAAGGGGAAGTCGAAATCGTAAAACCAGATTAATCTAAGGATTTTAGGCCACGACGCCTGGAGCGCTTGCTACAGATGGGAACCTTCTGATACTAAACTCTCGAGGGCTGGAGAACTGGGCTTTCTCTACACTCTTGCAAAGACATTCTTTTATTGCACCCCCACATCCCATGCCCAGGGCCGCCTAGTCACCCACGTGTGGACATCAATCTCACAAATCCCCTATGTGGTGCTGTCTCTCCTTGAGTCACTGGCTTACACTGAATTTGTTTCCTGGCTCGAACCCCTCTCTCCCTGTGGAGCCATTGCCCCCATCATTGCCCGCCTGGGGATTTCTAGCCCGGGTATCAGACAGCAGCCTGGTCTGGGGAAGCAGTCGGTCTCAGCCTGTGAACAAGACCAGGCCCTGCGTCTTTGGAAGTTTCGGACAAGCAGGGGAGGTATTTGCTCAGTGAAATCGCCTTGTTCCAAAGTCCCTAACCCTGTTGTGCGCCTACAGCCTTTTTGAGCGCCCCCACCCGTGATGGGCACTAACGTTGTGCCTCCTCTGGATGCCAGAAAGACACTCCGCTGCAATCTACAGAGAAACCAGTGCATCCCATTGACAAGCCCCATGGTACATTTTTATTTTTTCCCTTTTAATGTGGGAAGGCGCTGCATTACCCCAATGGGTTCCTTTTGTGTGTGTGTGTGTGTATTCACTTTTGAGAGACAGAGAGAGACAGAGAGATACAGAGTGCAAGCGGGGGAGGGCCAGAGAGAGAGGGGGACACAGAACCCGAAGCAGGCTCCAGGGCTCCGAGCTGTCAGCACAGAGTCGGGCGCGGGGCTCGAACTCACCAACCATGAGATCACGACCTGAGCGGAAGTCAGATGCTCAACCGACTGAGCCCCCCAGGCGCCCCCATCCCAACGGATTCTTAAAGACAAGTTCACTAGAAGAGATTAGGGAAATGACGTTGTACGGTTTTATCACTTACTATCAAATCCAGATTCGGCGGCCTCATTCTTTATCGAGTGGCGCAGCCACGAGCTCCGGGGTTTGCGCCCCCACCTCTGGCCTTTCCTAGACGCATGAACTTGGGCAGACCTCCCTGAGCCTCGACTTTCTCACCTGGAAAATGGAGTGATAACGATACTCACATAATGGAGATATCATGAGGACTAAATGCGAGAATGTGCGTAAAGGTGTTAGCCATCTGCTAAATGTCAGCCGCTGGTGTTCGTACTATTAATTTCGTGGTGACGACGGTGATGGTGATGATGGTGGTGGTTGTGATGAAAATACTGTAAAGTAACGGTTCTCAAGCAGGGATGACTTTGCCTCCCGGGGGATATTTGCCAAGTCAGGAGATGTTTTTGGTTGTCCTAACTGGGAGGGTGACTGCTCCCAGCAGCTAACAGATAGAGGCCAGCATGCTGCTAAATTTCCTACAATGCACAGGACCACACCCCGCCCCCACCCCAGTGATCCAGCCCAAATGTCAATAAAGCTGAGGTTGAAAAGCCCCCTTTCAAGTATAAAAACGTCTTGTTCAGGATTAAATTCTTGGTTTTTAGGAAGCTTATCACATCGGCTAGAGAAATCACAACAAACAAGAAAACAAACAAACAAACCCTTTGCCAACCGGCTGCGTAACTTGACATCGTTTTCTCAAGCCTCGGGGATGCCATCTGTAAAATGGCCCGGTTGCGCTAGTCGATTTCTAAGCGGCCTCCTGGCTCTGACCCTCTCCACGACTCTAATGTTCAGTCATCTTCTTTTGTGCACAAAGGAAGGGCCGAGGAGAACCCGGCTGCATTCTGGATACAGAAGAGCACAATAGAATTCCTTTTGGAAATAAATCATCTTTTCATATAAAGTCTTCTGAAGACCATTTCGAGAAGAGTAATAGATCTGCCAGTCCAACACCTGGAGGGTGGGTAATAATTTACTTAGCCCACTGACTTGGGGGCGGGTCCTCTTCTTGATAAATGGCCCAATTAAGCATCTGTTAATCACAGCATTATCTCATTGGAAGGTGGAATACCTACTTCTCTCCAGCCGTTTCTCAGTGAGATAACATCACAAACTCCCTAAGCGGCGAAGGGCATTTAAGGGCGCAGGGAAGTGTGGGGGGGAGCAGTGCCTCTCTCCGGGCTTTGGCCCCAACGGTTGCTGGGAATATCCCCTGTGTCCTATCCTGGCCCTTCCCCCATCAACCTTCCTATAACCCCAGCTCCTGAACTCTCCTGTTCGTCTGAGGCCTTGATAATAAAGCAACATCTGCAAAACCTACAAGAACTTTACTGCAGTTAATTGAATAATTAAAGCAAGATGCAGGGAGAGGTGATCTATGGAGCTGAGTTGAGGGCTGGGAAGGGAGACAACGGATTTATTGCAAAGGCCGTGGGCGGCCTTGGGTCCGGGCCCTGGTTCACGGGAAGTTTGAGGTCATGTGGGATTAAAATATCTTTAAAAACAAATGGAATAATTTGACTGAAATATCAGGAACGCTGTGCCAGTTTATGCCAGGAGGCCAGGTGTGATTTATTTACCTTGCGCCCAACACATTTTTTTGATATCTGCCCCATTAGCCTAAATTGATAGATTATGGAGCAAAGAGATATTCCTCGCCTGTGTCTGTCTGTCCGTCTCATCCCGATCGTTAAGGTGAAGCCTGGCTTTTGTAGTTCAAGATAAGTAAAGAAACCAGAGCTTCGGAAACGACCCAGGCGGTAATTGGGGACAAATATATTTGCAGTCGAAGCAGTTTATTTGCTCAAAAGAGGCTGGGTAGGGCCAATGTGCAGTTGGTGGTAATATCTCCTGGTAATCTGAATAAATCCATAAATCTTTACATTTACGCGCAATTCACCACCTTGAAGTCATTGGGTACGATAAACTGTATTTCATGCCAGATACACACGTTGTAGGTACATAAAATCACCCATGTGAGGGCCTGGCATCAGATATTCCTGGCAACTGGCCTGAGCACATGCCCCCAGCACACAGGAGGATTGGCTTTTTGGAAGGTTATTACTGCTTTTGGAGTTTCTCCGCTGCTTTATTAAATCCCAAATTCCTTGCAAAACTGTACAATTTTAATAACTCAAATCCGTGCGGATCATAAAGCTGTCTAAATACACCTAGCGCCCTGGGTACCAGACAGATCTGCGGATGATGATGTCACTGGACCTGATTAACCGGAACAGGTCACCCGACAAGATTTTATTACGAGTGTCATTTAGATTTCTGACAGCTTTACAAGGCTTAATGGCTTTTTATTAAATACATTGTGTTCAAGGAAGCTGACAGTTGGGGATGCCTTGTAAATACAATGCAATGGAATTTCCTTAGAAGCCGCGTGAGAGAAAGCAGAAGGAGAGTGGGACATCCCTCCCTGTCCCCAGCCTCATTGCTCAGGAGGCCCAGGGTTCATTGTCTCCCGAGGTTAAAGACAAATGACCCCCCTGAACGCCACCCCCGCTAGCTCTCCAAGCCCAGCAGATCTGCCCCAAGTCAGCCCAGATGTTTCCATCTGAGCCTCTCCAGAGAATCAAATTCCTTAGCCCAGAGGGTGACCCGCTCCTGCCGACCCCCCCCCCCCAACCCTTCCCGTCAGCCGGGCTTCCTCCTAGGCATCCGTGAGGCTGCCCTTCCCGACATTCTCTTCGTGAGCAGTTAGCTAACTTCTGGTCGTTTCTTCTCAGCAGGGCTAGGTCCACTGGGAGGGGAGACGCGAGGAAGGACGAATGGGCTTACCATCCTGCCAGTCCCAGGTGCTGGGCGCTGTGCTCGGTGCTCTCGGTAAATCACCTCATCCAATCGGACAACCACCTTGCCGAGCGGGGGCTCTTACTCCCCTTTAACAAGTGAGGAAATACAGGTCCAGAAGGATCAAATGGAAGAGGGGGGAAGAGAAAGGAGCGTGAAGCATTTCTTATGTGCCTAGCTTTGATATGCGCTGGGTTATTTCTTACCCTGCTCTCTGAAGGAGGTACTATTTCCCGGCTTTTAAGATTGAAGGAGCTGAGCCTCACCTGACTCCCCGCACCCCCACCAGTCAGCCCAGACGAGGGCACGGTCACGGCTCTCGTGAGAACGTGACCACTCATTGTTCTGCCTGGGGGCTGCACCAAGCGCTTTGCCAGCACGAATCTCTACCTCCCCAACCCCCGGGGGGACCGGGGGTGGGAGGACTGAGACCTGGGGAGTTTCAGTCCCTGGCCCAGGCTCACGTTGTCCGTCAGGCTCAGAGTCAGGATCCAAACCCAGGCAAGCTGGGTCCAAAGCCTGTGTTCTTAATGCCTGTGCACTGACGAGTCCTGCCTTCCCCAGCTTGTAACCCATCAGGAAAACATGTGAACTCTGCACGTCCACGCGATACGAGCTGCTTCCAAAGCACTTCGCGTAGCCCCCTCGTTAGATCGCCACAGCAGTGTTCACAGGGGAGGAGATGGGCAGCGGGACCCCCATTCTACAGATCGGGGAGCTGAGGCTTGAAGAGGTGAAATACCTTGCCAGGGTCCCGTGACTTGCAACCTGCGAGTCCAGGGCCGACATCAGTGGTTCCTTCTCTAAGGCCGGGGCTTCACCCGCCTCCTGGGCTCCTGCTCCAGCATGGACGGCCACAGAGATGGTAAATGGATACAACCAGAAATCTCAGGGCAGCTTTTGAGAGCAGAAGGCCAGCAGCCAGTGAGAAATGAACAGGGCGACTGACCTCAGCAAGCAAAGCACAGTCAAGCCTCTTTATTTGCGGGTTCCGTAGTTAGCAATTCACCGACTCACTGAAACGTGTTTGTAACCCCCAAATCCGTACTCACGATGCTTTTGCTGTCATTCGCAGACGTGCCCCGAGCAGCCCCAATTTGGAGTTACTCAAGACGCACATTCGAAAGTGTTCTTTTTGAGGTGTAACTGTTGTCATGGTTTTCACAGTTCGTGCTTTTTGTTGGCGATCTCGCTATTTAAAACGGCCCCCAAGCAGCCTAATTACTGCCTGGTGTTTCTATGCTCAACAAAGCGGTGACACGGGGGCACCTGAGTGGCTCAGTCGCTTCAGCATCTCGCTCCTGCTTTCGGCTCAGGTCACGATCTCACAGTTTTGGGGATCGAGACCGGTGCCTGGCCCCACACGGACAGCATAGAGCCTGCTTAGCCTTCTCTCTCTTCCTCTCTCTGTGCCTCTTCCCTGCTCGCTTGCACGCTGTCTCTCAAAATAAATACACGTAAATAAAAACTGTGACGTGTCCTGTGGAGTATTGGTTAAGCTTCACTCAGGCAGGAGTCATAGCATTGATGGCCATATATATATATACGTATTAGTATACATATATATACGTGTATATATATATACGTATATATACGTGTATATACATATATATACGTATATATATGTATATATATGTCTTTAAACAGAAACACTAAACAAGGTTATATATTGATCAGTTGGCAAAAATGTAAGAAGTGGTTTGCAAGAAACTACCCCTAGGAGCAATGGTTCAGGATTCACTAATTCACTGTCTGTGGCAACCTTATAGAACATAACTAAACATGGGGGCGCCTGGGTGGCTCAGTCCGTTGAGCGTCCGACTTCGGCTCAGGTCCTGATCTCGCAGTTTGTGGGTTCGAGCCCCGCGTTGGGCTCTGTGCTGACAGCTCGGAGCCTGGAGCCTGCTTCGGATTCTGTGTCTCCCTCTCTCTCTGCCCCTATCCCCCCCCCCCCAAATAAACATTAAAAATAAAAAAGAACATAACTACCACGAATAACAAAAATCGACTGTACTTGTAAAGTTTCTCCTACGTGCATAGCCCTCTGCCTGTTGCTCTTGGGGGGGAGAAGGACAAGCCCTGTGCTTTGCCCTGAGGATTCCTCGTCAGCATAGTGAGAGATGCACGGAGCGGGAGACTATCTGGACCAGCCCGGGATCCAGGAGCAAACTGGCGTGCCCACGTGCACCAGAACTGGGCCAGTGCTGTCCGCAGAGAAAAAACAAAAGCCACGGATGTCCTCTTCAATTTTCAAGTAGCCACATTTACAAAAAAGGAAAAAGAAACCAGCAAACTCCATTTCAGTAATCTATTTTTATGTAACCCGACACGTGTAGAGTTTTATCACTTCGACACATAGTTACTACAAAAGTATTAACGACATGTTTTGCCTTCTCTTTGTGGCGTGGTCTTTGAAACCCAGTGTGCGTCCGGGCCCTCCAGCACATCTCAGTGAGAACCAGCCACATTTCAAGTACTCAGTAGCCACGTGGGGTTAGCGGCTGCCGTTTGGACATCACGATTCTGAAGGGCAGAACGTGTCATCCCCAGTTGCACCCCGAAAAAGGATCTGTGCACAGTGGGTATTCATCAAACTCCTTCGGTGCCAGTGTGAGGTCAGGAGAAGTGGTTGTGGACACAGCTTCTTGGACAGGTCACTTGATCCGTCCGAGCCTTGGGTGTTTAGAAAAGGTGGTGACCGTAACACCCCTCGCCCTCCCTGGGAGAGAGTGAGATGAGACAGCGTTGTACAGCGAGACCTTGGTAAACACTGGCTGTGACTACGACTGTATTTCTGTTATCGGAATGGTGAACCCGGTGGTCTGTGTCCAGCCGAGTCCCACAGAGACTCAGAAGGCTGCGCATCCACAGATGGCCCCAAGACCTACGTATTTAACCGTGCACGTGAAAGTGGAAGCACATGTCTGATGCTCCAGACGGAAGCAGCCAAGCCGGAAACTCAGTGGTATTCCAGGAGCCACCCCCAGAGAGAATCAGGGGCTAGTCAGGAAATTACTCCCATGTAACGGGGAGCTGGGTCTCCGGGGACCTTGCCGTGTCCCCCGGCTTGGCAGCCAGGCCACCTCGGCCAGGTTTCATCCTTTCTGAGGCCAGGCTTTGCTCAGAGCTGGGAAGAGAGCCAACTGGGCAAATGGAGTTTCTTCCGTCCCCATTGCCCCCACAGCGTCCGGGCCGGGAGCACGGCTGCCGGGGTCTCTCTCCGTGGTCCGCTCGCTGTTTCTGACCTCTGGGGCTCAGGGGTACGATCGTACGTGAGCGCCGGGTTTCTCAAACTCCAGCTGGGCAGGGACTCTTTTTAAAGGAAAAACTAATCCGTAGGTTCTTGAGAATCCATCTTGGACCTCGGTTTGAGACACAATACATTTGGAGGCTTATTCTACAGCAAAGCAAACTCTCGTTGCAACCAAGAAGATGTGTGTCGATGTCTGGTTCGAGGATTCTTTTTATACTATTGAAATAAAACATGATGTTTTAAAAGTTTGTATGGGACTTCCGGCTTCCCGAGATTCACGTCTAGAGACTGTGGTCCGAGAGTCACCGAATTAGGGAGAGTTGCAGTGTGGAGGTCATCTGGAAAAGGCCAGGGCAGCCTGGAGGGACGGCCCAAGCCACCCTGTCTCATCCATCATGTCACCTGTCAGCCTCAGGGAATGGACACCTGGCTCGGGCCCCTGTGCCCACCCCCAGCCTTTGGGTGGAAACTTGGAGCTAATTCCCATAGCACTAAATCCAGCCCCCCCCCCCGCCCCCAACACACACACACATGACAAGCCAGCCCTTGTTTTCTTAGCATTTGGGGGCAGGTTGGAGTTTTCGTGTTCGTTTCCTTTTTTCTCCAAGTGCCCCCTTCGGATAAAAATCTCCACGGCGGCAGGTTAACTGCCAAATAGGTATTTTGGAAATATCCCACGTACCAAAGTGAGAGAGTAGGTACCACGTTGACGAATGGCAGCATCCACTCAAAATTAGGGGCTTACAGCACATTTTTATACAGCTTCTAAAACGGACCCCATCTGCCCAAACTCTCTCCTTTGGGTGAGGCCCCCACAGTCACGGGGAAAGAAACACGGCTTGGGCTGAGTCAGAAGTAAGCGAGCACCCGACTCTGTGGCTGAGGTTTGGGACATCATGTCGAAGCTGCGAGCCTCGGTGCTCTGCTCAGTAAAATGTGTCGCGCGTCAGCCGCCCCAGAGGGACTCGTGAAATAACCAGGTTGTTTGTGCCTGGCCCATTAACTGCCTACCAAAGGACCCAGCACAGAGTAGAGGCTAGGTGCCCCCCCACCCCGCCGCTTCATCCCTAGAACTCACTGTGAAATCAGAAGGGGGTCCTCTCTCTTTCTGGCCATCCCCAGGACAAAGCAGTCCGTTCGGCTAACGCGTCGCCCAAAAGGATGCTAAACGTCAACTTTTCAGAGATGGTGGCAGACCGCTCTGCTTCGTGCCCGTTGAGCGAGAAGCGGTGCTCTCCCCACTTCTCTCAGGTCAGCGTCTACCCTCAGCTCCCTACTGTGGCAGCCCGCTGTCCCCGTGGCCGCGGGGATCTCTAGAGCCCCAACGGCAGAGAGGCAACGAACGCGTCTATGCTGTTCACTCCTAGCGTCTGCCGCCTCCGTGGACTCCTTCCATTCTCCTGGCCGCGGAATCCGCAAGACAAGCAGGGAGGAGGGTGGGCTCGGGTAGGCAAACGTCTCCGCTCCTCTCCCAGGCTCCACACGCAGGCAGTGCCACATTCGGTGTCTTGGGGAAGGCAGGTGTCTGGATTTGGCCACATGAACAGCATGGTCAGAAAGCAGAAGTCGGGAGTGTGCGACCCAAGCTGACGAGTCTGCCTTCCTGTTCGACGGCCTGGTAAAGAGAGGGGCCGAGGAAGGTGTGGACAGCAGGACACTGTGCACGGAGGGCACCTGACTTCTCTGGGGGGCCTCTTCTCCCAGGAACCCGCGTGCCTGCGCGTGTCCCTAACGTCACTGCAGACCCAGATGACTCTCCAATGCCCCCCCCCCCCACCGTGCCCCTTCAACCCTAGAATGTCCCAGCCGTGGCTGGATTTCCCTGTCATGCTCTGAGAGTTCTCAACTCTTCCGGAGATCAGCCGTGAGACCTGCACCGATGATTTACTCTCTGTCCCTCAGTTTTCCCAGCAGCGGAAGTGAACGTACCGGCACCTGCTTCTCAGAGACGGGGGCGTTAAATGAGCTAATATGTGAAAGCATGCAACAGAGCCAGGGAAGAGTAATTACTAGATGAATGTGTAAAGATAACGGTGGGGGCGCCTGGGTGGCTCAGTCGGTTAAGCGTCCGACTTCGGCTCAGGGCGTGATCTCACGGTTCACGGGTTCGAGCCCCGCATCGGGCTCTGTGCTGGGAGCCTGGAGCCTGCTTCAGATTCTCTCTCTCTCTCTCTCTGCCCCTCCCTCACTCGTGCTGTCTCTCTCTCTCTCTCTCTCACAAATAAATAAAAACATTAAAAATAATGGTGACGTTCACCTTGAACACCGTTTTTGAAAGAAAGAGCCTAGAGTCTCGCTAGGTATAGTGAGATATCTGCCTGTCTCACCACACGTCGTGAGGAAAAAAATAGTCTCCGACACTCAGGCCAAGACATCTTGATGCCTGACAGATGCTCCGTGCCCCCTAGGGCCACCTGCCATGGGTACCTGTCCATGACTGCCCTGGGTCGGCTCATACCTGATATGTGTCTAGAGTCTGAGGGAAGTTCTCTCCTCGATTTTCAGTCCTCAAAGCCATCTAACTCCAACAAAGTCAATCTGACTAGACTCAAAAAAGGAACACGCCCTCCCTCACCTGTCCCCTGAGCCCTCTCTTCCCCATGACTGTCTGTAGTTCCCCGAGTTTCCATCTCTGGGTAGAAGCCCCGTGGGTTCAGGCTCAGATGTCAGGAGGGCCGTGCCTTTTGTGGTTCAGGGAAGGCCCGTCATGTCCCAGAGCCAGGTCTCCTGGCAAGATCTCCCCCACACTCCCAGGCCGCGCACCTGCCCAGATTAGGTTTGGCTTAACCCCAAATGCCCCCCCTCGGCAGCGCCCCCTGCTGATGTCAGACGGGTCTGGGTCTCCCTGCTTCCATTCCTGTCCTTCTCCACTCCACTTTCCACACTTGGCCTTCTAGAATACGAATCTACTCGTGTTACCCACCCCTTCTCAAAACCAACCAATGGCTTCCGTAATCCTGGGGTGAAATTCCAAACTCCTTCCCAGGTTTTAGAAGGTTCTTCTGAGCTTGCCTTTGCTTTTCTGCCCATCGCTCAGCAAACTCTTACGCAAGCTTCAATTCTCAGTTTAGGTGTCACCTCCTCTGGGAGGTCTTCCCTGATGTCCCGCCTCAAAGCTCCCACAGCTGCCTATTCCTTCTCATCCAAGCACGTATCACACCTCGGGTGCGGAAATTGCCTGTGCACCTGTCTCTCCGAGTGGCTGAAAGAACCTACTCCTGCTTCCCAGTACCCGGTGCGGTGCTGAAAACTGTGCAGAATTCATGAGTTAATAGATTTGTGATGACTACTTCTGGAGACTCTATCCAAAGTCCTCTCAGCGTTCAGGCAAGCGGCTCAGAGCTCCCCCAAGGCCTGTGGCCCAGCAGAGGTCTGTGGTTTTACTGCTAATGGAAATTGGGCTCGCAGATCAAAGGCCGTGACTCCTACAGTCCAGACTGCCAGCAGCCTGCACCATCGAAATATCAGTTGAATTGGTAATTCAAAATTAAGTGGGTTAATGATTGACACAGATTTGTAAAGCTGGCCCACCAGCTCGCCTCTTGCACACGGGGCCTTTCCTATTCTGGGTTGTCTGGGAGAATGGAGCTTCCCAAACAGGAGTTTATTTAGCGCCCCCTGCCCCGCCCCCCCCCTACCCGACTTTAAAGGGCCCCTGTTCTCAAAACTCTACCCCATGCCTGCGAGGTGTCTTAGAAAAGGCTTAGCACCTGAGATCCCCTTTCAGAAATAAAAACGCACACATTTGAGCCAAGGGAGAAAAGCCTGGCACAACTTTGCACCTGTAACACATGAGTCACTTGATTAGGAAAATACTCGAAATCAAGTTCGTGATTCTCTGTGTGGGCTACAGGAAAGTGGGGGGGGGGGCACGTGGAGAGCAAGAAATACCTTCAGCTGCCACAGCTTTCAAATCCTAACCATGATCTAAATCTGCTGGGCTGTCCCCATTTTGGAAAATGTCTTTTTCCCTGCTGGCGCCTCATTGGGCTAAAGGGCAGTGCATATATGTGAACAGCCGTGGGAAGATTTCAAGGCCGCCCCAGCACGGGGCAGGCAAGGGCTTTGTGCAGAAGCTGGGGAAGAGAATGGGGTCCTCGGGGGGCGGGAGGGTGTCCACCTGTCCAATGGGGGAGACCCAGGCGGAGCCTCTGGTGGATGTGGAATCCTAAACGCTCTGACAACGCACAGAGAATCCGTACGAGCAAAAACGTCCTTTGTGAACGCTCCTAAGCCTGCTGGGGGGCCCGCGGGGCCACTGTGTGGAGTTCAAGTCCAGATAAGGCACACACTGCCCGGTCTAGTCTATCCACACCTCCTGGCATGCTCACCGACATGATTCCAAGGAGGCTGACCCACGCTACGGATGCCCTAGGCACCCGAGAGGGAAGGACAAGGACAGTCCCGGGGCCCCAACTTAGCACCTCTAAAATAGGGATGATCACCCCTTTTCTTCAGGTGAGGTGAGGATCCAGTGAGATCACTTACCTCCAGCAGCTGGCCGAGTGCCCGGCGCCCTGCCCACCCGCAGCTCTCCTGAGAGAGTCCTCAATGACTGTGACTCACGTGGTCACCGGGGTCACTCTAGGAAGGCTATTCCCTGCTGTTTGCTTGTTTTATGCCTTTCTGGAAAAGAGGCAGAAGAGCTGGGAAGAGAGGAGGAAGGTGCTTTGTCACGTGGGGTCTCAGACAGGGGGACAGGAGGACAGGCTGGGACGGCTCCCTCCCCAGAGCTCTCGCCCGCCCGCCCCCTGCCCAGGCTTGGATGGAGGGCACATGGGAGGGCCAGGGGGCCGAGGGAGGCCAGACGACCAAAGGCCACCTTCGTCCTCCCCCTCGCGTCCTTTGGCCCAACTGCCCCTCAAGTTTGTTATGAGCAAGAGATCCTGGGCTGCATATGAATAAAACAATGGAATTTTTATTTCTTCTTCTCATAAATTACATAATTCAAACCTTAAAACACCTTTAATGAACAGTGACTGAGCATGTGACACTTAATAAAACTGGGCTCAGGTCAGTTTCTGCTTGACAGGCTAGCAGCCGAGAATGTGCCTTACGAGTAAATGATTAAGAGGCGGGGATCTTTCCTGGGCTCTACTATTAAACACTTCAAAGGTTTCCAAAGTCAGATAAAATGAAAAGCAAATGTGTTTCACTGCCTCTCAAATGCCTCAAATGTTTTAGCAGGTGCAAGCAATGAAACCTTCCATGGTGACAGCATTTTAGGGGTCTGCAAAGTGCACCCGACTGAATTCTGGGAATTCTGGACTGGCTTCATAAAAATTCATGATTCCCAATGAGGAGAGATGTTCGTCTTCAGGGCCCATCTACATATGTGGCACAGAAGGCAAATATCTCTGGGTCCTCCAGGTCATGGGTCAGCTTAACCCTTTCTGTTCCAAGAGAGACACCCCGGATCCCCAGCTGGAGTGGTCAGTCTTGTGCCAGCAAAACACGGGAGCAAATCTCTAGACTGGCCCTAGATTTTCCAAAGGTATGTTAAACCCAAGGTTTAACCCAAGTCCTCTTTTTCCGTTCATGAGTACATTTTTATGGGATCTAGGAACGCGTCACAGACTACGAGAGCCAGAGGGCTTCGTACGTACAGACGAAGATACTCTGCGCAAATGATTTCACCTCTCTGTACCCTAGTTTCCTCATCTGTAAGATGGGGATAATCACAGCGCCTACCTCACAGGGTTTTTGTGAGGATCAAATGGGTTAACATCATAGAAGCCCTCAGATCACACAGCAGAACTCGATACATGTTCACGATTCTTATTGTCCCATTAGGAAAAATGAGTTTGAAAAGTTAGCATTCTACAGCTTGGCCATTTGAGCTTTTCATTTAAAATTTGCTGTAACTTCGCTTTCTCAGGCATAGTAATCTCTCACATAGACGTATAATATTTTATAGTTTACAAAGGACGTTCCGAGACGTTACCTCACTCCAACTTTTTAGCCGTAAAGCTGTTAAGTCAAGGATGCTCGTCCATGGTCCCAGGATGGGTGCCCGGCTCGGCCATGGCTTTCGTCCATAGAGCTGGACCCATCACTTGGACCTCTGAGCCTGTGAAACTCAGACAGTTTCCCTCTGCGAAACAGAGAGGCTCCCACCGAATCCCAGCACATGTCACCCTCCAGAACTGGCATCGCCAACATCTGCTGAGTTATTAGAGCTATTGGCTCCATTCTTATCCTCCATTTTTCTTGTCTATGAAGGAACTCGAATGCACTTAACACACTATCTCGGTAATCTTGCAAGCGGTTGTTTATGAGGATCTCAAGTTTTTTTCTTCTTCCCCTTTCATAATGAGGAGGGCCATGAAATGGCATTCCAAAAATCAATGAGGGAGAACCCCTTAGTTCTTTCCTCAGGGAATAGCTGAGCAGCGATTGTTATCAGAGAACATTCTCCTGACTTCCCGCCCATACAAAATTATTCACCTCCCCCTCGACGATGCCCAAACCTCAAAGCACATCTCTG
This sequence comes from Panthera uncia, assembly GCF_023721935.1. Taxonomy (NCBI): domain Eukaryota; kingdom Metazoa; phylum Chordata; class Mammalia; order Carnivora; family Felidae; genus Panthera; species Panthera uncia. The sequence goes on along the minus strand of NC_064818.1, from coordinate 71,988,929 downwards.
AAAAACTCTGTGGGCTCCGGGTCTGTGAAACTGGGATGCATCTCACAGTCCCTTCACCGCATGGCGGGTACTCCAGGTGGACACGGGTATAAGCATCTCACTAACCAGCCACCCAGTCCCTGCCGGCTCTACCCCCCCCCCCCCCCCCCCCCCCCGCCAGTCAGCACACGGTGGAGATTCCCTTCCACAACATCATGGTCGGTGTTTTGGCCCAGACATCTCTTCTCTCCTTCCCCGGCAAAACACACGCTGGACCCAACTTGGCCTCCACTCACTGTCCACAACACACAACACCCATTAACTATGCATCCACACCTGTCTCACCATCCTATCTCAGGACATAATGTTAAGATGCAAGTGAAGAGAAAATTACCAGGATGTTCTTCATAGCATTATTTTTAAGAGTGGAAAATATAAAACATCTCGAGTGCTTAGCAGTAGTAAAATTTGGAGCAGCCATATGCTGAAGTACTAGGCAAGCATTTTATTTTATTTTATTTTATTTTATTTTATTTTATTTTATCTTATTTTTATTTTTATTTTTATTTTTTTTATTCCCAAGTTAGTTAGCATAAAGTATAGCCTTGGCTTCAGGAGTAGAACCCAGTGATTCATCTCTTACATATAACACCCAGTGCTCATCCCTAAAAGTGCCCTTCTTAATGCCCGTCACCCACTTAACCCACTCCCTCACCCTCCACCCCCATTGACCCTCAGTTTGTTCTCTGTATTTAAGAGTCTCTTATGGTTTGCCTCCCCCTCTCTTTTTATCTTATCTTTCCTTCCCTTCCCCTATGTTCGTCTGTTAAGTTTCTCAAATTCCACATATGAGTGAAATCACATGATCTCTGTCTTTCTCTGACTGACTTACTTCTCTTAGCATAATACCCTCCAGTTCCATCCACGTTGCTACAAATGGCATGATTTCATTTTTCTTCGTTGCCAAGGAGTATTCCATTGTATATAGAAACCACATCTTTTTTACCCATTCGTCAGTTGATGGACATTTGGGCTGTTTCCATCATTTGGCTGCCGTTGAAAGTGCTGCTATAAACATTGGGGTGCATGTGCCCCTTCGAATCAGCATTTTTGTATCACTTGGACGAATTCCTAATAGTGTCATTGCTGGGTCATAGGGTGGTTCTATTCTTAATTTTTTGAGGAACCTCCGCACTGTTTTCCAGACTGGTAGGCAGGCATTTTAAATGAGCTTGACATGAAAAGAAATTCACGTATCATGCTAAGTCACAAATAAGTATGTTGTAATGCCATATGCCTAGACCTATTCCATGTTTACCAGTACAGATTTTATATATAAATACTAAAAACATATGTATGCCTGTTTCTCCAAGCCTATGAGGGTATACATAAGTTGGTTAATAATGTTTACTACTCAGGAATATATTTCAAATTTAATTTTGTTTTCAGTTTTTATTCCCAGTACTGTGATTTCAGATGCAATATTTCATTCACTTTTCCTTTTTTTAGCCCATCTGTATTTTCTACTTCTCTATGTGAAACATGATTTCTTTTGTTATATATTTTAAATGTTATTTAAAAAAATTTTTTTAACATTTTATTTATTTTTGAGAGACAGAGAGAGGCAGACTTGAGCAGGGGAGGGGGAGAGAGAGAGACAGACACAGAATCCGAAGCAGGCTCCAGGCTCTGAGCTGTCAGCACAGAGCCTGACGCGGGGCTTGAACTCACAAACGTGAGATCATGACCTGAGCCAAAGTCGGACGCTCGACTGACTGCGCCACCCAGGTGCCCCTAAATGTTATTTTTAATTTAAAAAATACTTAGCACTTCATACTTGAGAGTAGCTTTGGAATTCATCCAGTGCAATTAGCTTGTAGATGGGTAAACTGAGGCCTAGAGAAGCGAGTGACCTTCATGAGGGTCCTCAAGGTGTTTGGTGGCAGACCCCTGACCAGAGACCAGCTCCCCATAACTTACCCCAGTTCTTTTCAAGAGATCCTGTGACGTCCCTGAGATTTTGAGAAATATGGAGGAACCATTTCCATAAAGCCAACTGCACGGAACCACCTTTCCTCAATTGGCTTAAAAGCAAACGCGCCTCATACTGGATCTGTCTACACCCCTTACCCCCAGGCTATAGAGCCAATGGCAGGGTTGCAAATCAATGGCACTTATCCATGTATGTGCCAGGACACGGGGTGAAGTGTTACGCCAGATTTCAACACATTATTCTTGTCCGAGCTTCCATTGTGTACGCGGGACAAGTGTGGGACACTGCCCTGCCCTCAGCCTGCTCCACCCCTCGGCTCATCCTGATCCAGCTACACGGTTAATAAACAACGTGGCCAAATGAATGGGTGGAGATTGTATCAGCCTGTTTCAAACAAAGATTTTTTTTTTTCCCTAAACCACCCTAAGCGTTTGTGGTTTTCCTTCTCATCCATCATGACTCATTCATTGTTGATGCTAAAGTGGAAGGTGGTTGTTCTGTTCAATTGCAGTAATTTTCCCATCAAGGAAAAGAAAGAACCGATGTTCCAAGGAGTAACTTTAAGTGAGGCCGAGTATCCCAGTGAGACCACAGCAGCAGGTATGGAAAGGGGAGGAAGGCTGGCTGTAGCTGAGTTCCTGCCAAGGCCTCCGAGGGCAAGTTCAAGCCGGTGCTAACAGCATCCGCCCCTCCTAGGGCGTGGGCCTCACCTTCACGTCCTCACAGGGATCTCCAGCAGTCCTCTGCACCTGACCCAAAGGGGATCCTTGGCAGGTGGAGAAGACTAAAAGGTGTGCAGAGAGGCTGGGTTCATTTTCAAGGTCACGGGCTAGTAAGCGGTCCCTGCCTCCTACTCCCTTTTTTTTTTTTTTTTTTTTTTTTTGCCTATACTAGCCTCAGGGAGAATTTGAATAGTTGTAGGCCTCACTGTTCTATCTATAGGAGGCAGAGGGAACACTCTGACCCACTTAGGAATGAGGGAAGAAAAATTAAACTCACTGAAAATGTCCCAACAGCAGAAGCCCCAAACTCGGGGCCTCTATCACCTCCATCATCTGTCTTCCTTCTCTAATATTTTCCCTTTTCACGCTTCAATGTTCCCAAAGTCTCAGAATTTTCACTCCTGGGAATCTATCCCATGGAAATAGAAGCACAGTTCCCTAAAGATATGGATCTACATGTAAACACATAAGGATGTTTAGCACAGCATTGTTCCTTGTCACCAAAAAGAAAAAAAATGAATTCTCATCAGTAGAAGAGTGGCCAAGTAAATAAGCGTTCTTGCCCACTATGGGTGAATGAGCCTGTTGTCAGATTTGGGGGTCGAATTTCCATGAGACAGGGTACAGGATGCACTGGGGCATCTATGTGAACACTCTGTACACGCGTTTATGTCTGTGTGTCTGTGTACGATTCTATCGCATTGAGAAAGGTGAAGAAGGACACAAAACAGGTTGCCAGCACGAGTTGGCGGTGGGGGGAGTTGAGGCGAGAAGCAAGTGAAAAAGAAAGCCTGCACTAAAAATCAGCATATGTGATGAGATTTTCAATGTGCAAGTTGTATGTGTGTGAGTGCATACAAACTTCCAAAAACAAAAAGATCGGGGGAGATTCAGGTTAGTTGACCCGCAAAGCCATCAACTATTCGAAGCAAGATGGGTTGAGAAAAACTTATAAAGGAGGATTGCATTTCCACGAAAACAAGTAGAAAACTCCTAGGTATGTGTTCGGGGACGGGTGTGTGAGAAGAACAGTGTGGCAGTTCTCATGCCCATGAACGTCGGCTATTGGCAGAGGTTGGTGTGGGAGCAGGTGACTGGGACGGTCTTCCTTTATGTACCTTTTGTCTTCTCGCACGCAATGCTTTAGAAAACATTTTTGTTTGTATTCTGAAAGTATCCAATGGACGTCGTTTATTACTCCAGTGTGCCTCTTCTCTGATGACTTTACCAGAAACGTGAAGTGATTCCGTTACCCGAACAGTGGTGTTCTGAGCGGATGGCTGTCCCTGAACGTGGGGAAGGCTTGGGACAGGCACTGTCTCGGGATTCGGGGCTGGGCAGCTGGGACCCGCATCAGGGCAGCCGAGTGAAGAAGGGCTGCGGTGACCCCGGCAGAGACTCAGTGAGGCCCGGATGTCGTGCCTTGACAACGCGCTCCTCACACACACTCAGGGAAGGCAATACGCCTCTGGACTCCTTGATGGCCAGACAAAGCCAGTGTGGCCCCGACCCCCCACCCCCGCAGCAGGGAATCGCACTGTCACCTCCCTAGGCCTGGGGGCTCTGGAAGGCCCAGTATGAGGCACCACTTTCTGAAGAGGCTGAGTGGGCGTCCTGAGAAAGTGACTTGCCTCACATCGTGGGGATTTCGGTCTCTCCCGGTCAGCCCGGCCTATGGCAATTGAGATAAACACCGTGCAGGTGAGCAAGTGGGCAAACTATAGGCTGACGTGGGTTTCAGCTCCTGGAGAGGTTTCAAGTGGAGGAAAAAGCACGAGGTAGAAGGTCTCCAGACTCGACCCTAACCGGGACGGGAGAGGAGGAAGGCAGAGGTCGGCCATCAGCTCCCCGCAAGCCCTGTCCCGGGGAGGAAGGTGTGAGGGCTGCTGTGGACGTCAGCCAGGGTCATAAGTTCAAGGTCAAGACTCGGTGCCCTGCTCAGGCCCAGGAGCGAACATAGCAGCCCCGCCACCCAGCCCCACCCCTTCCCGGCGGTTTTCTCGGTGGCACCTAACGGCCATCTGCCATGCTCTGTGTTTTACTGATTTGTGGTCAAGTTTCCTTTGGGGAGTTGTGAGCTCTGGTCACCGCTTCTTGTCGGTTTTGTGGCCTGCTATATTCTCGGGACTCAGAAGAGTGTAAATGGAGCTGCCCAGCAGTTACTCAATGTGCGAACAAATGCACAGCGAACGAGCAAAGACGAGAAATTCAATGAAAAACTGAAAATATAAATGTTGAACAATGGAGGGAAAGAAGTAAATAAAGTGGGGTGTATCCATTTGAAGGGATATCATAGAGCCGCCAAAAAATGCTTTGGATCAGGGGCACCTGGGTGGCCCAGGTGGTTACGTCTCTGGCTCTTGATTTTGGCTCACGTCATGATCTCACAGTTCGTGGGTTTGAGCCCCGCGTCCGGCTCTGTGCTCACTGGCAGTGTGGAGTCCTGCTTGGGATTCTCTCTCTCTCTCCCTCTCTCTCTCTCTGTCCCTCTCCGGCTTGCGTGCACGCACTCACACGCTCCCTCTCTCTCTCTTAAAATAAATTAACTTTAAAAAAAAATGCTTTGGATCATGGAATGTGCCCCAAACCTTTCACAGGATGGGTTTATGGGAGGTGTGGTGACTTTACTTTTTCCTATTAGGTCATTCTTTTGGGGGGCGGACGGGAAGAGAGAGCGGCAGAGAGAGAGGGAGAGAGAATCCCCAGCAGGCTCCACACTCAGCGCAGAGCCCGATGCGGGGCTCGATCCCACGACCCTGGGATCCTGACCCGAGGTGAAATCAAGAATCAATCAGACGCTCAACCGGCTGAGCCACCCAGGCGTCCCTCTCCTATTAGGTCATTCTGAAATACTGTTTTGCTTCGTATTTCATTTATTAACGGAAAAAAAAGACACACTATGTAACGTAGAAAAGGAGTTGAAGGTTTCTGCGATGGCATGAGAAGACAGATTTGAAGCAGAGTTAATTTTTTTTTTGAATCAAGGTACAAACCTTTACATAGAATAATCCTATGTATTTCTGTGTTTCTGTGCCCAGAAAGGAAAGACAAGGAGGAAACTCTAACAATGATTATCTCAATTTTTTCTTTTGTTTTATACTTTTCTATTCTTCCGAATTACCTACAATAAGTGTATGGTCGTTAAAAAAGAAAAAAAACCCTTTTATCTAAAAATGAAAACGTGGCTATATTAACGTAGCTGTGTTAGACTGTGAGAAATGCGATGAGGGAGAAATACGAGACGAGAAACGAAAAGTTTAATTTTTTTTTTTTAATTGTCCGATCAGACGGAGTCTTCCGTCTGCAGTGAAGTCGGTGCCTATTACTGTTCAGAAGACAGAGATGTCTGATTGGTTCTTCAGGGTTTTCGGGATCGGACGGATTCTACTACCTGGGTCAGAGGACCAGTGTTTCGAGATAAATTACCCTTATGTCAAGTCAGCCCTTCCTCAGATCTAACTTAATTCCATCCTGCTTCAAAAGACAAAACAAAACAAAACAGCCAGTAATCTGTATGGTAATCAGAAGTCAGGTGGTGTTCTTACAAAACCCCTCTGCAGATTTGAAAGCGGGTAGTCACGAAGCCCTTCCCAGCTGTCTACACCCGGCCCTCCTGGCCCTTCCCACTCCCCCCGCCTCCCACGCCAATGCAAAATACTTCTAGCTCCTTTAATCCCACTTTTCAACACTTGCACGTGATGGCTGCCTCCCTCTGGCCTCTTTCCAGGGTCTCTGCATCATTCCCCAAACCGGGTGCCTAAAGCCGAACTCCGGAAAGGACTCAGCCAAGTTAAAATGGCTCAGCCGTTTACTCCATGGGCCTTGCAAAGCCCCCTCCCGTTGATTTGTTCCCACGTCACTGGCTTAAAAGAGACCACGGAACACTGTTGATAGGGCTGCGGGCAGCTTCCACCGGTTACAGAGCATTTGGCGACTGCCTCGGTGTCCCTCATTTGCGAGGCCTCACAGCCCCGATTCCTGGGTCTCTTTGCCTTTTGGGGTTCCGGATGGCTGCCCTCACGCTGTCCCTTTCTCTTTGCGCCACTTGCCACGGTCATCAGTCACTAACCGCCCCATGAGAAGAGCTGCCACTGAGCTGGTGGGCAGGTTGTTTTTTTTTTTAATGTTTATTTATTTTTGAGAGAGAGAGAGAGAGCGCACAAGCAGGGGAAGGGCAGGGTAAGGACAGAGGATCCTAAGCAGGCTCTGAGCTGTCAGCACAGAGCCCGATGTGGGGCTTGAACTCGTGAGCCACAAGATCATGACCTGAGCCGAAGTTGGATGCTTAACCGACTGAGCCACCCGGGCGCCCCAACAGTTATAAGCAGCATTTCCACGGCCACCAGCCCACCACTGTCAGACATCCCGAGCAACTGTGCCACCTGGACCGGAGGACCGACAGGGACACCGCGAACAGACAGCACTTCTGGGCACGGGCGGGTGGCCCCCATGCAAATGCCCAGCTGCTTGTTTCAGAATGGTCAGGCTGAACTGTGCGTGTGCACACACACACACACACACACACACACACAATATTGCTGAATTCAAAAACAGATTTAAAACACATTTATGGAGTTAACAGACTGTGAGAGTTTTTTGTAATAAAATTAATTTGTAAAGGTTTCAAGATGTTAACAAACGATCAATGAGACTTTCATAATTGATTTAAAAAATTCATTAGGTATGCGGTGTGGCTTTCTTATTAACTTTTATTTTAGCTTCCCGTTGAGCCCTTGTTGCGCTCGAGTGGATCCAGGAGAGGAATTCTTGTGGGTGCCTGGGTTTGAGCCTCACCCTGGCGGCCCACCCCTTGCTTCAAGGCTTTGGGCCAGGACATTGACCCTGGGATCAGGTTTAGTCGCCTTTCATGCCGATGAGGAGGAGGGGGGCGGATAGGGGGCTTCAGGAGACTCAGGGGGTCCTCTAGTGCCCCCAAGCCTGCCTCATCTTCCCCAAAGTATCGCTCATGAGCAGTGGGCAAATGCCAGGGTGAGGCACCCACACTCCCAGAGTTCATCTCTCCCCTAGATGGGTGCAGGGTTGTCCTCACCCTCCAGCCCACCTCAAAATATTCCCGGATCAACACCTTTTCATCCATCCACCCATTCAGCCATCTCTCCATGCATTTATTTAGTCGGTGCTTACTGGATGCCCACTAAATGGCAGGCACTTTGCTGGACACTAGAAATTTCACTCCCTATTTGTCTCTTTTCACTTGCTTCTTTCCCAAGAAGAGGACAAAAGAAGGAGTGCCAGGGTCTCGATAGAAAGTAGGCTGCCAGTGGTGACCAGTGACTTCCGAGACTTCCTGTCCTTTGGAAGGACATTCTGGGAGGCAAATCTATAGGGTTCCCTGAGGTTTTGATGGTGAAGCCTTCATTGCCTATCACTCTCTCCTCCCTTTTCCATGTTGCTTTATTTTTCTTCATGGCACTGACTATTCTTGACATGTTCTACATTTACCTGATTTCTCTTTTATCCTCTCTCTCCCCCCCCACCAAAATGTAAGCTTCAGACAGGTAGAGATTTTGTTTTGTTCACTGTGATTTCCCTGGTGGCCAGATCAGGGTCTGGCACGTAGTTGGAACTCAAAAATATTTGGTTTGGGTGGATGGATGGGAGGATGGACGGATGGATGGATGGATGGAGGATAGATGAATGGGTGACGAATGGATGGGTGGATGGATGGATGGATGGATGGAAGGTGGATAAAGGATGGATGATAGATGGATGGATAGATGAATGGATGATGGATGGATGGAGGATAGATGGATGGATGGAAGGATAGGTGAATGGATGAAAGGATGGATGGAT